>NW_019396021.1:442317-443584 GCF_000591075.1 Eurytemora carolleeae
GAAAAAAATTACTTTAACCTTGAATCTGAATAGGACTAGGTAGTTGGGTTTAGGAGTAAGGATGAAGATAAAGAGAACTTTAACCATGAATCTGAATAGGACTAGGTAGTTGGGTTTAAGGATTAAGGATGAAGATAAATTTAACTTTAACCATGAACCTTGAATCTGAATTGGACTAGGTAGTTGGGTTTAGGAGAAAGGATGAAGATAAAGAGAACTTTAACCATGAATCTGAATAGGACTAGGTAGTTAGGTTTAGGAGTAAGGATGAAGATAAAGAGAACTTTAACCATGAACCTTGAATCTGAATATGACTAGGTAGTTGGGTTTAAGGTTTAAGGATGAAGATAAAGAGAAATTTAACCTTGAATCTGAATAGGACTAGGTAGTTAGGTTGATGAGTAATTATGAAGATAAAGAGAACTTCAACCTAGAATCTAAATAGGACTAGGTCTAGTTTGGTTTAGGAGTAAGGATGAAGATAAAGAGAATTTTAACCATGAATCTGAATAGGACTAGGTAGTTGGGTTTAGGATTAAGGATGAAGATAAAAAGAATTTTAACCTTAATTCTGAATAGGACTAGGTAGTTGGGTTTAGGAGTAAGGACGAAGATAAAGAGAATTTTAACCTTGAATCTGAATAGGACTTGGTAGTTGGGTTTAGGAGTAAGAATGAAGATAAAGAGAACTTTAACCTTGAATCTGAATTGGACTAGGTAGTTAGGTTTAGGAGTAAGGATGAAGATAAAGAGAACTTTAACGATAAATCTGAATAGGACTTGGTAGTTGGGTTTAAGGATTAAGGATGAAGAAAAAAAAGAACTTTAACCTTGAATCTGAATAGGACTAGGTAGTTGGGTTTAGGAGTAAGGATGAAGATAAAGAGAACTTTAACCATGAATCTGAATAGGACTAGGTAGTTGGGTTTAGGATTAAGGATGAAGATAAAAAGAATTTTAACCTTGATTCTGAATACGACTAGGTAGTTATGTTTAGGAGTAAGGATGAAGATAAAGAGAATTTTAACCTTGAATCTGAATAGGACTAGGTAGTCGGGTTTAGGAGTAAGGATGAAGATAAAGAGAACTTTAACCTTGAATCTGAATAGGACTAGGTAGTTGGGTTTAAGAGTAAGGATGAAGATAAAGAGAATTTGAACCTTGAACCTTGAATCTGAATAGGACTAGGTAGTTGGGTTTAAGGAGTAAGGATGAAGAAAAGAGAACTTTAACCTTGAATCTGAATAGGACTAGGTAGTTGGGTTTA
>NW_019396021.1:443608-467680 GCF_000591075.1 Eurytemora carolleeae
CCACCCGTCTCCTCTAAACCCAATCTATCCTACTTTTCTTTTCTAAACCCAGTCCATCCACCCTGCCCCTCTAAACCCTATCCATCCTACTTTTCTCCTCTAAACTAAATCTTCCCACCCTTCTCCTCTAAACCCAATCTATCCTACTTTTCTTTTCTAAACCCAGTCATCCACCCTGCCCCTCTAAACCCTATCTATCACACTTTTCTCCTCTTAACCAAATCTTGCCACCCTTCTCCTCTAAACCCAATCTATCCTACTTTTCTTTTCTAAACACAGTCCATCCACCCTGCCCATCTAAACCCTATCCATCCTACTTTTCTCATCTAAACTAAATTCATCCCACCCTTCTCCTTTAAACCCTATTCATCCTATTTTTCTCCTCTAAACCATATCCATCCCACCCTTCTTCTCCAAACCAAATCTATCCTACTTTTCTCCTCTAAACCAAAGCCATCCCACCCTTCTTCTCTGAACCCTATACATCCTATTTTTCTCCTCTTTCTTTCTTTGGAACTGTAGCAAAGGGAAACTACTTATGTTTTTGAACATTTTTAACTTTAGTATTTTTTCGTGAAGCCGACCTTTCATTCTGCTCAAACTTTTTGAGCATGTCATGAATACTATTTGCGACTACTTTTACTTCATTTTTTCCCCGAAAAAAAAGGCTGTGAATCTTCTAGAGCTAAACCATAGGTTAAACGTCCTTCGCCGACTTTTAGGAAAAAATTTGCTAAACTTTGTTTTTCATTCTTAATTTAAATGTTTCAGAAAAAAATCGAAAAAAAAGTCAAAAATGACGTTTTTAGGACAAAAAAAACGCATTTGGAGTTCCAGATATATTTTATACCAATATGTATATGCATGTGTGACAGGATCTCAAAATTTCCTTTTATTTTCATCCAGTCATATTGATAAATATTTGCCATGCAGGTAGAAAATTATTTCGTATATCTGCATAAAAATAAACAAAAGAAAAAGTTTAAATGAACCAAAACAGAGTTCGACCTGTCTATGCGAAATTTTACATTGTTAGCCAACAATGCTGTTTTAATTAAATCTTATTTAATTTTTATATTTTACCAGTTCAAATATAGATCAGACACGTGAGCTTAAGAAATCTTTAACATCTTGGTGCTACTTATGTTTTTGAACAATTTTAACTTTGGTATGAAGCTAACATTTTTTGAGCATGTCTTTGACACTTTTTCCGACAACTTTTATTTTAATTTTTTCCAACCAAATAAAAGCCTCCATAGATATAAGAGCTAAAACCATGGCTTAAACGTCCTTCCACGACTTTTTGAAGAAATTGAGATTTTTTGTACATAATATAAAACATTCAATCAATAACAGTTAATTTTTATTTCTTTTAAAATTTACATAGTAAAATACTAAAATTTACATATATTGAATTTGAACAATCAGACCAAAAAATTGAAAAATATTGACATATTAATTACAATTTTTCCAAAATTTATAAAAATAACAGTTTTAAAATTTACAAATTTAAAATTTAAAAGAATGCTAATTCAGATTTATAAATGTATTAGGAATTGGTTCACTGTAGTTGTTTTTATCAATTATTAAAGAAAATTACCCTTTCACAAAAAATCACCCCAGGCCCACCATTTAACAAGAACTTAATATTTTTTAATTTGGTAAAAATAAGATAATCTTCGTATGCACAATTTTGTAAAAAGGTCTACAGACTTGCTTATAATAGGATTTTCAAGATTGAGATTATTTCTGATATCTACGTACAATATCCGATTCAATGAGTCTAATGTTCGACTTGTAGATCTAAGTAAGAAGTAAAGGATAATCTCCGTTTGAATTTTATAAATATTCTACTCTATAGTAAACCACACTGACCTGTATTTGAAGTATTCTATCCTCAACTAAGGTTCTATACTCTACAGTAAACCACACTAACCTGTATTTGAAGTAGTCTATCCTCAACTAGGATTCTCTACTCTACAGTAAACCACACTAACCTGTATTTGAAGTATTCTATCCTCAACTAGGGTTCTCTACTCTACAGTAAACCACACTAACCTGTATTTGAAGTATTCTATCCTCAACTAAAAAAAATGTTAAGAACTGTAAAACTGTGGAGTAAGAAGACAATATTTAAACTTTTTAGGTTACCTCTTATTTCTTAACTCTACAAGCATATAATTGAGCTCATTGAATCGGAAATTGTATGTAGAATTCAAAAATGGTCTTAATCTTGAAAATCTGATTACAAACAAGTCTGCATAGACCCTTATGTGCAAACAGAGATTATCTTTATTTACTCACTCCAATTGGAAACTTTAGGAGCCTTTAAAATTGTCATTTTTAGATCTACAAGCCTAAATTTAGTCTTTTTGAATTGGAAATAGATTTTTAAAATGGTCTCAATCTTGAAAATACGATTACAAACGAGTCTGTGTATCCTTGTTCCCCGTTTTTTGAGACACCTTGTAGTATAAGAGACCTTGAGAATACTAAACTCAACCTTCTCTCAGGTAACTAACACTCAAGAGATACAGTAATTTAAAAACCCGTAGAATACTGAACCCAACCCTGTAAGCAATATTTTTACCCACAGCCAAATTGATAAAAACACTACGATCCTGTTTTTTATTTCTGGATTCAAGCTCCAGTTTAGCCGTCCTTATCTCCCTAACATTCTTCAGGATTCCACTGAAGAAGTCTGAAAATATAATATTTTAGAATAAAACTCTACTAGGTTAAATAAAAATATTTTCACATAAAAATATAAGAGTTGGGGGGGGATTATTTTACCAGGCAATAAACGAGCTTATTATTGCAGAGTTACTATTTTTTGATGAAAAACAAGAACTTGAAGAATAAATTTTCAATGTGCACTTACTTTTGATGCGTTTCCAGTTTTCCTGACTCTCATCCCACTCGTTTTTCTTCATCCATTCATAGATGTCTGTCTTACAAGGCATAGAAGGCTTCCACAAGTCCTTCTTAAAATCGTTCCTGAACAAAAACGTTAATTAGTACTTAAAAATGACCAGTCAAAGAAGGCAGTGCTTAAGATCAGTTTCATTCCAATGGAGATCCAGAGCCATCTCATTGATATTTCTTTACGATTTACTAATTTCTATAAAAAATATTTTTTTTTTAATTTCTTTTTTATTTATGTTTTTTTTGGGCTGAAACTAGAGAAACCATTCAGAGATCAAGAAGGTTTTTATAAAAACTTAATCCCATTCATGCGTGCAAGCCATAAATCAGAGAGAAAGCTGTAAAAATGCAGTTAAATTTAGACATTTTCTTAATAACAAGAATGTTTGACCTCCGGGGTTGAAGTTAGTAGAGAAATTTTTTGTTGTAAATCCTAAAATTTTTAGTTAAAAAAAAATTATTAGCTAACAATTACTTTAATCTGTTTTTCCAGACATCCTTGATTCTGTTCTTTTCATGGTCCATGGGCGAAATTGTGATAGTTTCATCTATTTTGGCAAGCTTAGCAGGCGTGGTGTGGTATGGCAGAGCTCTACCTCGTTTTCTCTGAAACATTTTGACGGTTTTAACAAAAAACTTTATTATTGGGAACAGGGGAAAATATTTTAAATTCTAGTGCCCCCCCCCCCCGGAATTGAAGAAAAGCGGGATTTTATTTTAAAAATATAAGGAAAAAGTTTTAAATCTTCTATTAAATTAAAATACAGGCGATGTTAAAAAATATGACTAATTCAATCAACAAACTTTTAATCTTTAAATGACAGAGATATTCTTCTTTTCCAACTATTTAAACTGAACCAGGGATATTCATCCTTAAATATTGACTTCAATGAACAATATTTTTATTATTATAAAAATATCAAAAAACAGGCAAACCCTTTTATTCTAGCAACAAGACATTATACATGCTAAAAATGAACTAAATTTTGACCCAAAAAAAATTATTTCGAATATTTTCTTAAGATCATTGTGTAAGCATACCGGTGTTTTCAGGATACCACTGAGTCTCTGCTGATCTTCTATTTCCCAATCAGAATCCGAACAGGAATCCTAAGAGACAGTACGGTTTAAACACATGATTATTTAAATTGACAGCTAACTGGATTAAATAACTCATGGAGGCTGATTTCCAGATGATAGCCTAATACATAAACTACTTGTGTGAATAAATATCAACATTACATAAATCATTGCTTCCGTCTTGATACTAGTTACTAACTCCCTTGATAAGTCAAATTACCCCAGTCGTTTTTTACTTTCTCTAATCGAGTACGTACCAGAACATCTTTATCAGTATCTGGCTCCCCCATATCCACCAGAAAATCTTCATTTACTCCCTCTTCATCAGTATTTGACTGATCAGTATCCTTAAAATAAAAGTATAAATATTTAAAGAATTAAGTATTTTGTGGCAAGAAACTTGCCACAAATTATGAAAAATTAATAAAATAAAGAATAAAGTATAGAAATTGATCTATGAAGTGTAGAATAAAATCTAAATTAGTTTTAAACTAACAAAAATGTTTGATATATATTCTAAATACATATGATAACACAAAGTTATACCGAAATAAATATTTTAGATTTTGATTTATTTTAGATGGACCTAAAAAATCATTTTGGTCAGTTTATACGTTTGAAGATTTTTTTCTATCACTCTGATCAATCACAGGGTTAAATTTTTAATCAAGGGTTAAGTTAATACCCTCCTCGGCTAAACCATAGTTTAAGCTTAATCATTGGTGGATTTTGTATTTTGGATTTTGGATTTTGTACGAGTTCCTTGAAGTTTGAGATAAGAACATAATCCTTACTTTGTCAATAGAATCTTTATCTTCAGATGGGCCTGGCAAATGCATTTGGCAACAGTGGTTTCCCTAAAATTTTTTTTTTACATTGTTAATTCAAATGTAGTAATTATGTGAAAACATGTTTAATCAAGTATCAAATGTTCTAAGCTTAAATTCCGGAGAAAGTAGAGAATTGATTACAAAAATTTATGTGAAGGGGAAAAAAACTTGTATTAAATTTATACCATGTAGATATGAAACATTGAGCTTTGAAATTTAATCATTTGATTGAGAAAATTACAGAATTCTCATAACGTCAAAGATGTAAATTTTCATAAAAATTATTCACACCATCCTCAAAATTTATCCCCCCTCCCTTCAGATGTTAGGCATGTTTGCGCGGAAGGAAAGTTAATTTAAGGTTTGCCAAATTGGGACAATAAATAAATTTTAATGGAAAATAAATGAGTATTTTATAGGAAAATTTGAAAAAGGATAAAATCGCTTGTTTTTAGAAGTTTGATTTTAAGCTTTTTCTTCATAGCATCGAAAACCATTTGGCCCCCCTTGGTTGTAATTGTTCAAAATATATACCCCAAAATTAGGTTTAAGATATACCTGAATTTGTTTGTTTTGGATACTGCGAACATGTATGGGTTGTTGGCTATGGCATCTGGTTTTCTTAGTTTGTAGAGAGCTTTGAACGCCCGTGTTTCTAATTCTCCTACGAAGACCTGATTTGGATCACAGTTCTTTCCAGGGACCAAGATATTCCAAAATTTTTTGGATACTTCTTCTGCTTCTGGGTCATCTCGGAAAAGAACATCCCAAAGGACATCATCTTTGTCAAACTCTAGTGCAGCTTTCTTGGCCTGAAGCAAATATCAACTGTAAACACAACAAAGAAAACAGGATAAAATTTGGCTTTGGTAACATTAGAGGTAAAATTCGCCTTGAAATTATAAATTTAATCATGACAGAGAAAGAATTGAAAAAATATTCTACTAGCTGAAGTTATACAAATTATAGTTAATTCTGCAAAAACCAAAATGTGAAAAACACTCGGTATTTTTTTGATAATGAAAAATAGGAGGAAACTGAACAAAAATTACAGGAATCTGTAGCAAAAATTAAGAATTTAAAAGATTTTTTTATAAATGTGGAAACGGATCAGAGGATAAGAAATATGAAGAAACCGACAAGAAAAGATTAAACTTATTAGGTATGCCTCAACAATTGTAAACTTGAGGTATTTCCTTGAATTTCTAAGATAAAATGAAATTCCTCAAAAGTTATTTTCGATCCGTTTCTATGTTATGGCGTTTTTGTGTTCTTTGGTCTCCATGTCACTCATTTGTATTGCAGGAAACAAATGAATCATTAGAAGTTTTGACTTTTGAAAAAGAAAAACAGAAAATGATCCACGTTTTAGATCATATAATGATTTACATTTTCACATTGAAAGTCACTTACAGAAGGCTTAAGTTAATTGAAGTTAAGTTTTTTAGTAGGCTTTAGATTGACATAATCTTTAATAAGGGAGTTGTAAACCTTGGTTGACTCCTCAAACAGTGTTATCCGAATAATGATCAAGGACTTGAGAAAGACTAGCTTTGTAAAAATTTTACACTACTTGAAATTGCGATTAAGGTAACCTTAGTTTCAATATCAGCTCAGGGATAAAATAAACATGTCCATGCATACCTTTTCAAATTGATCCCAAGTAAGTGCAGCCACATCGTTGCCTCTAAAAAAACACAAGATTATATCAATTTTATTAAATAACATCCTGAAAACCCAGTCCGGTCAGGATGAATAATTGGAAGGATTAAATTCAGAGAACCTGATGATAAATAGCAATCCAGGGAAACGCAAGAAAAAGGATTAAATCAAGTGAGAACCAAGATAGACCACAGTAACAATGGAAAATTCTAAGAACCTTGAGTAAGAATTAAATGAATAGGAAACCAAAATTAAGGGTGTATCAATGGATGAGTAATGATGATTCTTAAGTTAAAACCAAATTTGGGTAGATCAATGTGAGAACCTGGATTTAGGATTGATCCTTAATCTAAGTTCTCCCTTGGATCGATCCATTCTGCATTTTACTCTTGGATTGATTTATCTGTAACATCGATCTTAATTCAATCCTTACTCCAGGTTCAGACATACTCTCATCCATACTCAGAAGTTTCCTTAACATTCATTCTTACAAAAGATTACACCTGTAATATCTCTTCCTTCATGTTTTATTATTATCCTATTAATTTACAGAATCTCCGATTTCAACCTTACTTCAGAATCTAACACATATTAATCCTATCTCTCAGATCATTTTTAGAATCATATCAACTGAACACTCTCCCGTGGATCCAGCCCTACTACACGTTCTTCCTAGAATCTATCAATACTTTGAATTGTCACCTGAATCAAACCTTACCCTTTGTTTCCCCTGAAGCCTTATTGCTTAGGGTTTGCAGCTACTTACAACCTTACACATAGGAATGAAAGTACGTCAGGGACTGGAGAAAATATTAAACAGAAGGAAAACCCTGAGTACGGATGGACCTATGAAGTATGCAAAAATCTTGGATAATGATGGGATTAGGGAAAAAGCATTAAGTGAAAGGAATCCTTCTGTGAACTCTTATTACTCAAACCTCTTGCTTTTAATCCATCTATTAAATTATCCATAAAATAAATTATCACATAAATCATTTCTAACTGTGGGATCTCCTTCCAAAAAAGAACCATAATAAGGACTGATTAAGAATTTATCTGAAGGAAAACATGAATTTATGATGATTTAAAGAAGAACCCAGAGATAGGATAAATGTAAGAAAGAATGTCATGCAAAGATGAATTCAAGAGTCAATTGTAAAGTAAAAAACCATAGATTATTAAAAAAGTACTGGATCTCAGTAAAAACTTGGAAAAGGGTGAGATTAAAGGTACAACACAGGAGAAATAAATCCAAGGATAAACCCAGAGAAAATAATTATCTTAGCTCAACCATAGCTATAATAAATAAAAACTACCTTCTCCCTGACTGCATTGTCAAATATTGTTGAAGAGAACTGGTCAGATAAATATGCGAAGTCATGGACTGTGTTTCCTCATATTCTTTTGTATACTTCACCATCATACCTCTGAGGGCATTAGTGACCGTCACAATCTGCAATATTTTCACTTTTACCGAGCCATCAAATTTACAAGTATATTATTGAAATTTTGTCATCAAACTGATGATAGAGGCAATAATTGTCTAATTTTAACTACCAACATAACTAGGGTATATATTATATAAAATACATTTTTAAGAAAAACATTACCCTTGAAGGTGTGGGAAGCAAAAAATGAAAGATAATATAAAAATGAAGTTTCATCCTATTAAATAATTTTTAAAAAAATCATTCCTTCTTCTATAAACATTATCTATTTTCCCTAATCCCGCAAATAAAAACTTAAAAATATATTTGGCCACTCCTCCCAAGCATAAAAATGTACATCACTGAAACTGAATTTTAAAAAATTAAGTTTTAATTATGAAAATAAATTTACCAAGTTAAAAAACACATCTAAGCTCTTTAAATTACACATGCTTACCACAGACTTCTTTGGAGCAGAGGATCCTTTATTAAACCTTTCCATCTGGAGTTCTCTTTTAAATCTTTTCTTAACATCCTAAAAAAAAGTTTGTAGCTTTCACTTAAAATTTCAGTAATTTCTGAAAAAGAGTATCTAATCAGCTAACAATTTCCAGCATTACCATTCAACCCTTATGGCCAACAGCCTGACAAGTAGTGTTTAGGATCCTTATAATTTTAAAGCCGACGCAAATCTGGATTCTGGATCCGCACTTGTAGGATCCTTTTAATTTTGTAGCAGAAACAGATTTGGATCCTGGCTCCCCACTTATTTCTGTCGCTAATTTTTATGCTAAAACTTAATGAATCATATCTTTTGTTAAAGTTCAGATTTTGGGTTTGAGAGTAAAATTTTTTTTTTTTGGTTGATTTTGGCGGATATTCCTTCTTGTATTTACTAGTAAAGAAATTTAAAGATCAATAAATGAAACTGAAGAAATAATATTTTACTAACCTTGTACCACCATTTCCTAATGTGATCCGAAAAGGTCTCTATCCGTTTTATCATTTTCAGACTACCGTTTGCCTCTCTTAAGGTTTTAAGAGCCACTGCTGACAAGCAGCTCATAGCAGCTGGGAGAGTCTTCCACGCTTTCTTTGCATCCAATGGGGCACTTGTTTTTCCTTGCCCCATTAATTTCAGCAGAGAATAGTGTTTCATGTCCAGCATGTCAAGAGCAGTGTTCTCATTTGATGTAAGGATTTGAAAGCAGTGCAGGAATCTGGCTAAATTTCTAAATTTCCCCATCACTCTCTTCTCATCAATATCTCTACAGGAGTCCAGCTCGATTCTCACACATTCTAAGATTGTTGGGTCGCTTGACCCACATTTCCAGATGTCATCTCTGATTTTCCCATTGAAGAGTTTTTTAATCTTATCAGGGAATACACATGCATTATCACTTCTTGTGAGGTTCACAAATACCGCTTTTATGTCTGTAGGATTTTCTGTGCAATACTTGGCTAAGTGTTGTTTTAAGCAACTTTTCTTCACAGCAACTCCACAATGGCATTTGACTTTACTCTCATCTGCTGAACCATTGTACTGCCAGTTTTCTTTTAATGATTTCCACGCTTTATCGTATTTAAGTTGGTGACATGGAAACGCCTCAACACGGAAACGACTCAACACGGAAATGCCTCAAAAAAACAGAATCATAAAACTAATTTAATGTCGTCTTCTAACATTAAAAAAAAATTAACAATTATTTTACCATTAATTTAGGGTAAGTTAGGTTGCGCCGCAGGCTAAAAAGGGGGCCGAGCGCTGCGGCTAGGATGGCTATAAGGGGGCCGAGCGCTGAGACTAGGACAGGCTAGGGGGCCGTGCGCTACGTCTAGAACAGGCTAGGAGACCGAGCGCTACGGCCATGGCTGTGAAAATCAGTAGAATATAGTCTTTTTAATTCTAAGTTGAGAGAAGACGACATTAAATTAGTTTTATGATTCTGTTTTTTTGAGGCATTTCCGTGTTGAGTCGTTTCCGTGTTGATGCGTTTCCATGTCACCATTTAAGTTTAGGAAGTTTCACCATTTCCTGAATGAAAGGTTCATCTGTATGGTTTCTCAAGACATGGCGCTCGATGTGACTGAACCTTTCATGGCATATACCGCACATCAGAAAACCTTTCTTGTGTTTCTTTTCTGATTTCTCAACCTTCCCCGGGACTCTCTGGATGACGGAGGGTCTCTGAAATATTTTAAAGTGAGGCTACTTGTTGAATTCATTTATATGTTATAGGGACTTTAGCCATAGACTCAATTATAGTTTGTATATAAAACTTTGCGTTGCAGTAACAAAATAACAGGCAGAGAAGTGTCAATATTTTTTATACTATCAACCAGCAAGTGTTTAAAGGAACTGCTGTAAATGAGACATGCTCCTCTTTTTAAAGGGAATGACCAGCAACGTATAGTGGTTGAACTGAGACTGCAGTATTGTAGAGGAATTTTTTAGAATTCATTTGAGACATATAAAACGTTTTAATGATCTATAATTACTGGGTTTGAGCCCAAAGTCCACTTTCTAAATCATCTTTTTGGGTGGATAGATTTGAAGAATATTTTTTATTTATTAAATAAAGACGACCAAAAATGTAACAAATTATATGGTAAGCTTATTAGTTGTTTAGGAACATGTTGAGAAAATACAAATTAACTAGTATCATCAAAAACATGTAATTATATTCAATTATCAGTTTCTGAAATCTCTCAGTATTCACAAAGAACTTTTATAAATGAAAAGACGACATTTGAAACCAAAATATTTAATTCAATCATTGATTTCTTGACGAATTTCTTTTGAGAAATATGTTCCTAAACATCTCATTACTTTACTATGGAATTTTTACTTTATTTTTGGTCGTCGTTATTTAACAATAAAAAAACAATTCTCAACAGTTAACCCTCCAAAAAGATGATTTTAAACATTGACTCAAACTCAGTGATTATACATCAAAGAAACGTTTCATATGTCTCTAACAGTGCTTAGGATCTGGGTCCGGGTCAAGATCCGTTGGATCTGCAAGATTTTGGCTTCCTGGATCCGGATCCAGATCCGCAAAAATATGCGGATCCATGGATCCTGATCCAAGGGGTTAAATATCACCAAAAACTACAAAAGAACTTGTTTACTCCTAAAACCTAAATCTGAACTGTTGAAAAAAAAAAGATTATAAAACTTTCCTCATTTCTGAATAGTTCAAGTTGTAGGGATACAAATAAGCGAAAAAATAAAAATGTGAAAATTATTTGTTGAAAAAATTCAGTAAATCTTTACGAAATGACCTGGATCCGGATCCATTTCTTTTTCAATGCAGATCCGCATCAAATTAAAATAGATCCTAAGCACTGGTATTAAAGGAATCCTGAATTTTTCCACAATACTATATCTTCAGTTCAACAACCATACATAGCCAGTCACTCCCTTTAAGGTGAGGTTTACTTTTTTGACGCTCTGTGCTAGGATCCACATCAGTTGGATCCGTAAGATTTGAAGCTTTCTGGATCCGGATCCAGATCCGCAAAAATATGCTGATCGACAGATCAAGATATAAGGGACAAAATTTTAACCAAAAACAGTTAAAAATTTTTTTTAGTCTCAAAACCAAAATCTTAAATAATGAAAAAGAGATATTATAAAAATTTCCATTTTTAAAATTAAAAAATTAATACTTTAAGTATAAGTAACTAGTGGCCGAATTTAAAGAATTTAAACTGCGGTTTAAATTTAAGCCGCGGTTTAAATATGGTTGGTTCCACTTAAAATTGTATGAAATGTTTCAAGATTTAAGCCGGAGCTGAATTTAAACCGGGTTTTGGCAGATTTAAACCGCGGATCAAATTCTTTAAATTCCATGTTAGGACTAGGTCCTATGTTGGACTATGTTTTAGCATAAAAATAAGCGAAAAAATGAGACGACAAACTAGAAAATTCTTCTGTGTTAAAATTCATTAAATATTAAAAAATGACATGGAACAGGATCCATTTTTTCCAGAGCAGATCCAGAATCCGGATCTGTATCTAAATTAAATGGATCCTAAGCACTGTTCTAAAGAAAATATAATTTTTAGACAAGTACACCCCTGCTGCACATTTCTTTCTATTTCCATAGTCCTAAGGAAGACAGTTCTAAGGTTACCTGTTGAGGGATCTCATGGATTTCAGGTTGAGGGATCTGAGGGACGTCAGAATAAACAAGAGCGTTTAACTCATCCTAAACCAATCAAAAGTTAGTATATATAATGGTTATTGCATTATGGGTGGATTCTAATCCAATCATCATAAAATAACTCTTCTAGAAATTCGAAGACATGTTCAGAATATGTAGTATCCCAAAAAAATGTGCAGTATGGGTATTAGTTACTGGGGAAACTATTTGTGTATTTTTTACAATTAGCCATAGCTTACTTTTTTTTTCAATGCTAATTATATTTGCAACACAAAAATATATGCACGAGACAAGAAAAATCGAAAATTTTAAAAATCAGGGAAATTTATTTTCAAATTACTGAAAGAAAAACAAATTTTACGTAACATCATGAAATAACATTAAATAAAGATATTAATAAAGACATTTTAAAATGTAAAATTGAAGGAAATATGTAACTAATACCCTAATACCCTTCCTTTTCAGTTTTCTTTTGGACACCCTTTATTTTTCACAAAATTATAAATGGCAATCAACATTGGGTTTATTTGAAATGAAATGAAAAAATGATAGGTTAAAGTCCAAATGAAAACTTTGAAAAAGTTTTGATATCGTTATCCTTCATACTGCAATGGAACCCAGAGCTCAGATCAATTTACAGAATTAAAAATTGTTAAAACGAACTAAGGTTATGGTGGAAATACGTTTTTTTCACATCTAAATTATACAAAGTAACTAAAAAGGTGTTTTACCACTACTAGGTCGATTTTAAACAATTGTCAATTCTGTCAATTCTGTCAATTCAGAGTTTCAAGACAGAAAATAAAAAAAATAACAAGCTTATTCTTACCACTGTTAGAATAATTTCATAATTAACTGCTTCTTCAACCATTCCAACTAGAACAATCATATTGTTAACTAAGCGCATTATTGCAAATGGTTTGAAAGGAAAATAAAAGAAAAGTTTAGTTTGAAAGTTTAGAAGTTAACTCATTATCGAACAACAATTATCTCAAGAGATGAGTAGAAAATGACCTCTCTGATAAAGACCTGCAAAAAATCTTGCAACAAATCTAGAGTCTTGCCCTTAATGAAGAAATTAAATGTTAAAAATGTATACTAAATAACTACCTGGGACAGAATAAATTTCTTCCTCCATGGGTTCGGGAGAAGGTTCCTTGGCAGGTTCAGGGGTTGGTTCCTTGACAGGTTCCGGGGTTGGTTCCCTTGCTGGTTCCGGAGTTGAATTTAAATTTAAATTAAATTGAAATTAATTCTTTTCCTCATTTAATATCCTTTACTTTCTCTAAAATCATTTATTTTCACTTGAAATTACTTATTTTTCCCTTGAAACAAATTTTTTCATATCTTCATATCATTTATTATCGAATCCCATAAAATATATTAATTCTAACCTTAAAATTACACATGCCACCCTTAAATTATTGAAATCATTAATTTTCCTTCTAGTAACACTTATTTTAACTCAAAGTCATTTGATTCTCCCTTAAAATCCTTTATTTGCCCCATTTAACAATATTAAAAACCCTGAGAGAGGGCGGGGGGGGATATCTTCACACAAAATGTATACCCCTGAATATTATACCTGAGGTTCTGGTGTCTGCTCCCGCTGAAATCTTGGAGCTTCCTCGTCATGTAGTTCAGGGGCAGAGCTAGTTGGGGCGGGCACTGCAGGTGCAACCACAGCAGGATGCACTTTAGGGGGACCAAACTGCAGGGACAGTTTTGGACAGGGGGTTTCTTCCTCCATGGGTTCGGGAGAAGATTCCTTGGCAGGTTCAGGGGTTGGTTCCTTGACAGGTTCAGGGGTTGGTTCCCTTGCTGGTTCCGGAGTTGGTTCCCTTGCTGGTTCCGGTGTAGGTTCCCTTGCAGGTTCGGGAGTAGGTTCCTTAGTTGGTTCTCTAGGGGGTTCCGGGATTGGTTCCCTTACTGGTTCAGGTGTTAGGTCTCGCATCGGCTCCGGTGATGGTTCTTTTACTGGTTCTGGTGAAGGAACTTTGGCAGGTTCCGGTGTAGGGTCTCTAGTAGATTCTTCAGTTGGTTCCAAGAATGGTTCCTTGGATTGTTCCGGGGAAGGTTCCAAGGAAGGTTCCTTGGATTGTTCCGGAGTAGGTTCCTCAGACTGATCTGGAGTTTCCTCTGTTTGAGCAACTTTTTCCTTGAAATAACCATTTTTAATAGATCTCATAATGGGATGAGCTTAGGCGAAAACTTAAGGGTGGCCAAAACTTTTTTGAAAAAATCCGTACAAAAATTCGTACATTTTCCGAAAAAACCGTACAATCCGTACAATTTTTGAAAAAAATCCGTACAATCCGTACAATTTTCGAAAACAAAATCCGTATAATCCGTACATTTTGTGAACAAATCCGTACATTTTTTTTAAAAATCCGTACAATCAGTAAAATTTTCGAAAAAAATCCCTACAATTCGTACATTTAAGAAAATTAAAAACCATTTTTGAAAATATTATTCAACACTGTCTCATTCACCACCATCTCTTAACTCCCCCCACCCTTTCCTCCCCTCCCCTCAGCAACCAATGATGTTCCCTCTAACAACCTATATTTCTGGTAGTAAAAACTACTGTAGGTATTTGAATGCTTGGATGAGAACCCAGAAATAATGAAAAAATAAGATCAACTAAAGGAACTCAATTTTAAAATCCTTTTATCTTTCCAACCTGAAAACCTTTGGTTTTTTAAACGAAGCCTAATTAATCTGGCAGAATTCACAGCTTATAATAAGTCTACCACATAAGGTTGCAAAGATATAAAACTTAAACATTACTATTAAACACTATAGAGCTGGAGAACTAGAGAACTAGAGAACTAGAGAACTAGAGAACTAGAGAACAAGAGAACTTAGAACTAGAGAAATAGAGAACTAGAGAGCTAGAGAACCAGAGAACTAATTGTAAATTTAGGATCTAATATAATTAAAATCAGCGTGGTGGGAGGTAGTACAGGGGTTGAACACCCAATTAAAAGAAAGTTGATATTAAACTAAAAATGATAAGATTTACAGATAAACGGAAAAAACCTGATAGGATGTTCTCAGATCTGATAAAGAGACAGATAGATAAACAGACAGACAGATAAATAGACAGAGAAGCAGATAGACACAAACACATAGATAAACAGATAGACAGATACAATATTTAAACAGATAGATAAAAAGATAGATAAACTTACATGCAGATAGATATACAGATGAATAGACAGATAGCTAGACATATAGCTAGACAGATAGCTAGACAGATAGCTAGACAAATAGCTGGACAGATAGCTAAACAGATAGATATACAGATAGATAGACAGATAGATAGACAGATAGCTAGACAGATAGATAAAAATATTCTCAAATGAACACTTCTGGAACATATTCTCAATTGAACACTTCTAGGACATATCTAGAAAATTATGAATGAATTTTGATTGTCAATTGAAACATTACTCAATCTAATATTATTTAGAATGCAGAAAAATAAGTTAAACTAACTTCATTTTGACGAGAATTTTTTTGAAATTTTCATGAAAAATTTGCCGAAATGAGTTAAAATTAAAAAAAAAGATGTATTTCCAGGATAAAAATCCGTACAATCCGTACAATTTTGGGGTTACAAAAAAAATCCGTACAATCCGTACATTTTGACCACCCTGTATCATGTACTGTACATATACCTTGAGTCTAGTATATCCCTGTATCTATGGATCAAAAAACGATCAAAGCTCTACCTGGCTTTGTAGTACCAAAAGTTACCCAAAAAATGAACCCACCAAACAAACACTACCACTGAAGTAAAAAATATAAGTTACCTCATATTTAAAGATTGATTTTCGGTTGACAGTTTTTACAACCTCGTCGTCAATGTACTTGAGAGAAACATCTCCATTGTCGAAAACTCTAAACAAGATTAAATCATAAACAATAAGGCACTTGAATTGTACACAATTCATTTAAAAAAAGACCAAAAATATTCAACATTCAATATTCAATATTCAATAGATAGAACGGGTTCAGAGTTGAGTGAAGAGAAGGATGAATAGGAAGGGTTTAGGGTTAGGGAGAAGAGAAGAATGAATATGACGGGTTCAGGTTTAAGAGAAGAGAAGGATGGATAGAACGGGTTCAGAGTTAAGTGAAGAGAAGGATGAATAGGAAGGGTTTAGGGTTAGGGAGAAGAGAAGAATGATTATTATGGGTTCAAGTTAGAAAGAAGAGAAGGATGGATAGTACAGGTTGAAATATCGAAGTTTTTCATTATTAGGTTGCAAAGATATATGGACGAGAAAAATTGAGTTTGTAGAAACAACTCAATTCTTTTCAATGAAAAAAGTATTGAATATAAGGAGCAATTTTTTAGATAAACACTGGAGTGAGGGGATGATTTCTTAATTTAATTTGTAAAAAAATTGTTTTAAAAAAAATTGAAATGGACGAACAAGTTTGCAAATAAGTTATTTTCAAATTTTCCTTTTACAGAGCGTCCCGCCCATATCAATAGTAAATCAGATCTAAACTAAAGTAATAGAGCTTTTGTCACAATTATGAATTTTCTAATTCCTATATCTTTGAAGCTTAAAGGTGTAAATCTATGATTTTTATAACTTGATTATTTAATCTCACAGAAATTATAGTTTGACATATCAAAGGTCTACATTAAGTTGCAAAGATAAAGTGGTTAGAAAATATGAGTGTAACAAAAACTCTTTTCTTTCTAAAAGTGTGAACGGAATAAGGGAAGAACCTTGTAATTTATGCAAAATAACTATATAAACGTTCCCCTTTTCATGTTTATTATTAAATATATCATTTTTAATTATTGTGGCAAGAAAGATATCATATAAATAACAGTCTATCAATTTTCATTTTCAAACTGTTATTCTGTTGTTGTAATTTCGAAAACCAAAATATTTCGATGCAACACTAAAATATAAAGGTCCTGATAACCTCCATTCAAAAAATTTTAAGGTCCTGACAGCGCAAATTTTACGAAAAGTGGTCCTGACAGCGAAAACTCACTCAGGCGAGGGTTATAAGGACCAATTCAAAACACGTATTCTAAACTTAACCTTAGGGGAAATTTTACCTTAAAATAGTCGCTAAATATTTCGTCTTGTGCCACATGGCCAAAACTGTCTCACCAACTGAATATGTCTGATAACATAAATACCATTATAGTTTTTGAAAATATATATAATGGTTTCTAAACAGAACGTATTACTTCTGAGGAAATTCAGGGTGGCCAAAACTTTTTTGAGAAAATCTGTACAATCCGTACAATTTCGATAGTAGGTTTTCAGACCTGATACTTTTTATCAACAGTAGGTTTTCAGACCTGATACTTTTTATCAACAATAGGTTTTCAGAGCTAATACTTTTTAATCAATAGTAGGTTTTCAGACCTAATACTTTTTATCAACAGTAGGTTTTCAGACCTAATACTTTTTATCAACAGTAGGTTTTCAGACCTAATACTTTTTATCAACAGTAGGTTTTCAGAGCTAATACTTTTTAATCAACAGCAGGTTTTCAGACCTGATACTTTTTATCAACAGTAGGTTTTTAGAGCTGATACTTTTTATCAACAGTAGCTTTTCAGACCTAATACTTTTTATCAATAGTAGGTTTTCAGACCTAATACTTTTTATCAACAGTAGGTTTTCAGAGCTGATACTTTTTAATCAAAAGCAGGTTTTCAGACCTGATACTTTTTAATCGATAGTAGGTTTTCAGACCTAATACTTTTTATCAAAAGTAGGTTTTCAGACCTAATACTTTTTATCAACAGTAGCTTTTCAGACCTAATACTTTATTAGACCTGATACTTTTTTAGCAACAGTAGGTTTTCAGAGCTAATACTTTTTAATCAATAGCAGGTTTTCAGACCTGATACTTTTTCAGCAAAAGTAGTCCGAGCGGCCCTGAACCCCGTGCTCAATTAGCTAGCCTCCTTCTTAACTACACGGCTGGGGTACTAAGTCAAGAAATAGAAATAACAAAGAGCTAATATGTCAAATACTAATCCAGTTTTGTTTCCATTTCACCTAGCAATCGGAGCCCTTTCTGGAAGAGCCCTGTTCCTGCCCCATGAGCAGAGATGATAAAAGGGAAAACTCCGCATTCTGCATGCAGCGGTGCACACTAAATGCAATACTTCCTAAGGAATTCAACTGGAGTATAATATGTGGACAAATGGAGTGATTTAACGAAACATTCCTAATACGCCACTCCTACAAACCCTTATCTCCACTCTCCTCTACCTAAAATCGAATCTTCTCACAAGCAGCGAAATGAGCCTTAAGGACATTTCCCTGTTTCAATTTATTATCCTTCGTTGAATAGCAACAATCCTTAAACAGGAAAGTAAAAATGTGCGGTTCATAGCAGGGAAGCCTTTACTTCCTCGCTGGAAATAGAAACTAACTTGAAGTGCTGGAAGTGATGACCTAGACAGAATTTTCAGCGCTGAGGATGCAATTACAAGTTAGCAAAACAAAAAAACGGAGAGGGTACATCTACACAATAAAAGAGTCATCGTGTACTGTCGTATAATGGTGCAAAGACAGGGACTCGTAAAGCAGCGCCATTAATGGACAGGGAAAGGGAGGCAAGACGATGAGAAACTGCGGACGTGCAGAGGGAGAAAGGAGAAAAAATATGAACATTTTAAATTATCAGCTATGCCTCGTACCATTTTATTTTACAAAAAATATAAAAAAATTATAAAAACATTGCTAAAAAAGTTGTAACTTTTTGATTAATGGAACTTATCTAATTTGACGCAAGCAAATTATTCTTTATTGTCAAACCCCCGAACTCCTATTATATGAGGTTTTCTTCAACTCTGATTAGTTTTATTGACTTTGAATTTGGCAAGCTCGATGCATCTATAGATATAAAGCAATCTCTTTCATGAGATGGTTTTTGTTCTCCTTTCAAACAGTAGGACAGCTAGAGGGCTCACTTACTGATTGGTAGAGTGGCTCCAAGCTGAGCCTTTGCTTTTTACTTCAATTCATAATATTGACTTATAAGTAAGCTAAGTGTTTTATACATAGTGTTTTATATGAGTAAATCAAGATGTATGTCTGACACGAAGCGCAAAGTTGGTTCACACGCACGAATGATATTACACGAGTCAAGAAACATTTACTTTATTAATAAAAGAAAAGCAAACGAATTATTGATAGATTGATGAATTCTGCACGCAAGCTGGGTAAACAGTCACTTAATCATTGTACTCCTCCTCCTCGTCTCGAACATCATCGTCGACTGTCTATCTTTTCCCTGCAGGTTGACCTGCTTGTCTCCCCCGGGAATCCCTAGCTTTCCGGATTTCCAGGGAATCGTTGGTTGGTAGTCCCGACTCTCCGCGGGCCCCTCTCAGCGTCAGGATAAAAATAACTTAAAGGGACCGTTCACTTATTTGGGTAATTTCAGGGTAAACTAAACAGCCTATTCGCTCTTGATTGGTAATAGTCTTACTTTTCAAAGACAACTGTGGCCGGAGAAAAAGCCGATTTTTCGTTCAGAATTCAAGCGCAAGTCCCTCTCTATAGACACTAATTGATGTTTTTTTTCATTATGTTGTGAATCAAAATAAATTTCGAATATAAAATTAAACTGTAGTATCTAATCGTTAATTGTAAATGTCATTATTTTTTAATTTTTGTTGTTTTTTAACTTTCTATTTCTAAAATAACACTATTTTATCGCATTCAAAATTGTGTATTGCCTGTGTAAAAAGCTGAATTGAACGCGGCATGACAAATGAAAAGTTGTGCACATACGCGAACAAAATCTACAAAATCTACGAACCAAAATATGAGTAATGATTAAGTGATTGTCGTAGAGACGTCGTCTTTGTATACATAATTTACATGTTTTAATACGAAAAACGTAAATTTCTTGCTAACTCAAATATCAAAAGTTTTCATATTTTAGTTCATAATAACGAACACATAATGACATTAAAATATAATAAATTTAAATGTTATTGGGCTGCTGTTACTGAAAAAAAAAACATCAAATAGTGTCTATAGAGAGGGACCGTCCCTTTCTACTCAAATTCTGAACGAAAAGTCGGCTTTTTCTTCGGCATCAGCTGTCTTTGAAAAGTAAGACTATTACCAATCAAGAGCGAATAGGCTGTTTAGTTTACCCTGAAATTACACAAATAAGTGAACGGTCCCTTTAAACTATATACAACAGGAGAATAGGAGTAAATATTTCTCCGCAAACTATTTACACCACCAAAAGATCACACCATAGTCCACTACAATACTTAAATAACCAGGAATTTAATGATTCCTCGATCTAGGGTTGAATAACTCTAGCTAGAGGAGGTAAACTAGTTGCTCCTAGATAAATATCTTGAACCAGGGTTGGATAAATCTAGCTAGAGGAGGTATAATAGTTGCTCCTAGATAAATATCTTGAACTATGGTTGGATAAATCTAGCTAGAGTAGGTATAATAGTTGCTCCTAGATAAATATCTTGAACTAGGGTTGGATAAATCTAGCTAGAGTAGGTATAATAGTTGCTCCTAGAAAAATATCTTGAACTAGGGTTGGATAAATCTAACTAGAAGGCTTTCTATAAGGAATTCAATAGAGTGTAGAAGAAGAGATAGAATAAACTTCAAATTAGATTAACAAGAGAAAATTTATTTTATAGTGAAGGGAATAAGATGAACAGGATTGGTTGTAGGTTTACAAGAAGTTTAGAAGATAAGAAAAGTGAGGGGAGGGGATGGGAGCGGATAGCATGAACAATGAGCAGGGTTGTAGGTTTAGTCCATTCTAAATCTCTTTCCTTAGTTCTAATTTCATTGAATAAGTCTATAATTCATTCTACATTCCTTTTCTTAGTTCTAATTTCATTGAATAAGTCTAAAATCTATTCTTTATTCATTTCCTTAGTTCTAATTTCATTGAATAAGTCTATAATCTATTTTAAATCCCTTTTCTTAGTACTAATTTCATTGAATAAGTCTATAATCCATTCTATATTTATTTCCTTAGTTCTAATTTCATTGAATAAGTCTATAATCCATTCTACATTCCTTTTCTTAGTTCTAATTTCATTGAATAAGTCTATAATCCATTCTACATTCCTTTTCTTAGTTCTAATTTCATTGAATAAGTCTATAATTCATTCTACATTCCTTTTCTTAGTTCTAATTTCATTGAATAAGTCTATAATCCATTCTACATTCCTTTCCTTAGTTCTAATTTCATTGAATTAGTCTATAATTCATTCTACATTCATTTCCTTAGTTCTAATTTCCTTCTACAACCCTTTCCGTAATTCTAATTTCATTGAATAAGTCTTTAATCCATTCTAAACCCCTTTCCTTAGTTATATTTCATTGAATAAGTCTTTAATCCATTTTAAATCCCTTTCCTTAGTTCTAAATTTATTGAATAACTCTATAGCCTGAGACGAAGGTTTTCATGGAGTTCTATGGACCATTGGAAACTCATGCATTAGTAAGTTATTTATTAGAACCCAACCTGGGAAGAGAGAAAAGAAAATGTTCAGAGAACAAGATTTATCATTTAGATATATACAGAGTTTATTTGATATGGTGCACCATAGTTAATGAATCGTTATCATAAACTGATACACCAATAAAATGATACACCGATACACTATACACCAATAGACCGACTCACTAATAAACTGATACACCAATAAAATGATACACCAATACACTATACACCATGATAGGCCAATACACGAATATACCGATACCCCAATAGACTGATACCCCAATATACCGATACCCAAATAGACCGATACCCCAATAGACCAATACCCCAATAGACCAATACCCCAATAGACTGATACACCATGATATACCAATACACGAATAGACCGATACCCCAATAGACCGATACCCCATTAAATCGATACCCCAATTGACCGATACCCCAATAGACCGATACCCCAATAGACCAATACCCCAATAGACCGATACCCCAATAGACCAATACCCCAATAGACCGATACCCCATTAGACCGATACCCCAATAGACCGATACCCCAATAGACCGATACCCTGATAGAACAATACACCATGATAGACCGATTCACCATGATAGACCGATACCCCGATAGACCGATACCCCATTAGACCGATACCCCAATAGACCGATACCCCAATAGACCGATACCCCAATAGACTGATACCCCAATAGACCAATACCCCAATAGACCGATACCTCAATAGACCGTACACCATGATAGACCGATACCCCAATAGACCGATACCCCAATAGACCGATACCCCAATAGACCGATACCCCAATAGAACAATACACCATGATAGACCGATTCACCATGATAGACCGATACCCCGATAGACCGATTCAAGGATAGACCAATACACCATAATAGACCGATACACCATGATAGACCGATATACGAATAGACTGATACACCAATAGACCGATACACCAATAGACCGATACACCAATAAGTAATGTAGTAATAAAATACAATAGAAAGGCACCTAAATATTTAAATATCCCTTGAAATATTTTAAATCGAAGACGTTCAGATTGAATATTTAAAATTCTGAAAACGATTTTGTCTTTTACTTGATCAAGAATAATGAATAATGAGTAATAGAATGAAATTGTTTAGCTGATAATACTTTTCAACTATTTTAGGTAGAAAAATTATCAGATAAGAAGATTTAATTAAGATTTATATATTGCAAAATTTCCGGAACTATACACTCAAATTACAAAAACTTATTTCGATAAAACATCAAGGCATAAATCTTTCATTGAGTCTGGCTGAAAAGTTTTTGACATTTTCCATTTAAATGACAAAAAAACTTATTCACAGGTTCAGATTATTTAATTCTATATTTCTACGCATATTCATTTATCTTGCGGGGTTTCATAATGAACAAATAAAAGAGGTTGTCAACCCAATTTTAAGTGACCTTTATGTTAAAAGATAAATGAGAAATTTGTCTTTGTTTTCTGTTTTAAAATATTGTAAATGTCCTTCTTTATCTATGTTGCATTATAACGCCGGTCATATAAAAGTAAAGTTCAGGGTGTTAGGGTAAGTAACCAGCCTGCTTAAGGTTAATGAACCAGCCTGTTTAGGGTAAATGAACCAGCCTGTTTAGGGTAAATGAACCAGCCTGTTTAGGGTTTATGAACCAGCCTGTTTAAGGTTAATGAACCAGTCTGTTTAGGGTAAATGAACCAGTCTGTTTAGGGTTAATGAACCAGTCTGTTTAGGGTGAATGAGCCAGCCTGTTTAGGGTAAGTGAGTCAGCCTGTTTGGGGTAAATGAACCAGCCTGTTTAGGGAGGTAAATGAACCAGTCTGTTTAGGGTAAATGAACCAGTCTGTTTAGGGTAAGTGAGTCAGCCTGTTTGGGGTGAATGAACCAGCCTGTTTAGGGTAAGTGAACCAGCCTGTTTAGGGTTAATGAACCAGCCTGTTTAGGGTTTATGAACCAGCCTGTTTAGGGTAAGTGAGTCAGTCTGTTTGGGGTAAGTGAGTCAGTCTGTTTGGGGTTAATGAACCAGTCTGTTTAGGGTTAATGAACCCAGCCTGTTTAGGGTAAGTGAGTCAGCCTGTTTGGGGTAAATGAACCAGCCTGTTTAGGGTAAATGAACCAGTCTGTTTAGGGTTAATGAACCAGTCTGTTTAGGGTTAATGAACCAGTCTGTTTAGGGTGAATGAACCAGCCTGTTTAGGGTAAGTGAGTCAGCCTGTTAAGGTTACATGAGCCAGCCTGTTTAGGGTTAATGAACCCGTCTGTTTAGGGTAAATGAACCAGTCTGTTTAGGGTTAATGAACCAGTCTGTTTAGGGTGAATGAATCAGTCTGTTTAGGGTAAATGAACCAGTCTGTTTAAGGTAAATGAACCAGTCTGTTTAGGGTTAATGAACCAGTCTGTTTAGGGTGAATGAACCAGTCTGTTTAGGGTAAATGAACCAG
>NW_019396021.1:468462-524894 GCF_000591075.1 Eurytemora carolleeae
CCCCCCCCCCCCCCCCTACTCTTTCTCCTCTCTCCTCCCAGGAAATTTGTCACAATAAGTTAAAGTAGAAAAAAACCACAGAAAAGTCAGTTCTTGATATTTTGAGAATAAAAACTTTCATTTAAGTTTTAATATTTTTAAAATTCTAAAATCTGGAAAATAATTAGATAATCCACGCACGTAACATAAGTTGTTGTGATCTCTTATTGGAGTCCTTTTCTTAGATTTGAAGTCATGAAAACAGGTTTTAAGCTAAATATTATTTTTTAAGAAAACAATAAAAATGTTATGGAATATTAACTATATACGACGAATGTGTCGAAAAATCGATGACAATAGGTTTTAATATCTGAATGATTTCCTTGAAATTAGATTGATTTTGTACCATCCGAGTCGTTTGTTGCAAGGCAACTTTCTGAATTTGTATGAACGCTACGTTCTTAGGTACAATCGTTTTTAAAAATTTTCTCCTTATAGGCGCAACAGAGAGAAGTAAGATGAGAAGCGATCAAAAGCAATTATTTTTCACCGTTAGCCTATACCCCTTTCATTTTTCGTGAACACTCCCTTTAACCATAAAAAGTTTCTACTATAGTATTAACAATGTGAAGGATTTATCTTAAGGTATGTACTCAGGGGCGTACGAGGGCTTTTTTTTATGGGGGGGGGCACAATTTATACGCCCCTGTATGTACTGCACTTAGTGTTTATTCCATCCATCTGTATTTTGTAAATACAATGGATGAATTGTCCAGGAGAATATATTTATTATATTGACCTGATCTGATTCTAGCATTACTTTCATACAAATACAATACAAGCAAATAAGAAAAGGATTGTTCATAAATTTTGAACAAATACAAACAAATAAGATTATTACAAAATTCGAAAAGTTTTCCAAGTTGTCAGTAATTTAATTATGTAAAAAGCAGTTCTTATAAACGGCCTTTAAACTTCTGTGAAATGAAAAACTATTTTCTTGTGTCTTTCTGAAATCATTTACAAAGGAATTGAGTCTTTGTCACAAACACTGGTTTTCTAATCCCTTTATCTTGGGAATCTAATGTCGTAGACATTTGACATTTCAAACTATGACTTCTGTTAGATCGAATAATATAAGTTTGAAATATCAAAGGTTTACGTCAGTGGGTTCCAAAGATATCGGGATTATAAAATCAGAGTTTGTGGCAAGGACTCAATTCCTTTATTTAAAAATAAAATATATTCTAGATTCAAATGATATTAAAGGGACTGTAAAGGAAAATTGAAAGGGGGTATTGGCTGAAACCTAAGTATCTTAGGAGTTAATCGTGACCCATGTCATGTCTCGAGAAATTAATATAAAACTGTGTCAAAGAAATTGAATCTTGGCCACCAACTCTGCTTTTAAAATCCCTATAACTTTGGAACCCGATGTGGTAAATCTTTAATATTTCAAACTTATATTACTTAATCTAACAGAATTCATAATTTGAAATATGTAAGGTCTACGACATTTCAATTTAAAGATATAGGGGTTAGATAATCAGAGTTTGTGGCCAAGACTCAATTCCTTTATACAAAAATCTATCTATATACAATTTTGTATAAAAATAGTTGGTTTAAAGAGATAATATTCAGAAAATACGCAACCAATCTGAAAACGACGATACCCCAGAGAAACCTAAAAAACTCAGGTTTGCTCCTATTATTATTTGAATTTAATAATTTTTCATTTTTAATATATTTAATTGATAATTATTATACATAATTATACGTATAATTAACACGTGACAATAAAAAGAAAAACAAACCCTTCAGCTGTTTTAAATTTGATAAAGTTTTTCAATCTACAGATGACAATAGAGTTTTAAAAGAAAGTTGATAAAATTTTGATGAGTATTTTCTTAAAGTTTTTAAACTAATAAAGTTTTTTAAAAATTTAAAATTCATCAGAAAACTTGCTTTAGCTACTTTGTAATTAAAAACCATAATATTTGTAAAAACATTTTGCTGCAGTAGAAACCGAAAGACTCAAAACTATCTTTCTCAATTAAGCCATTAATATTTAACTATATTATACTAAATTGAAATTGAATTAACAACTGAAAATATTATAAAATAATATATATTTAATTTTAATAGAATGAGAAATATTTACATAGTTGATTTACACACGGTAATCATTATCTTGAGAATTTGTCCTTTCATCCTATTCTCATTCTCTAAACTCCTCTGAGAAAAATGTTGTATTAGCATTTAAAAATATTCATTTTTTTACTCCATAAAATTCACATGGCTACTAAATATACTTTGTTTGATTTTCTGTCCATTTGTTTTCAATGAACATCAAAACAGCAGAACCGATCGGGCCCAAAAGAATTGAGTTTTTTTTCACAAACTCAAAATTTCTAATCTCTATATCTTTGAAACCTGACGGCGTAAAACTTTGATACTTTAAATTAAGATAATTTGATTCAACAGAATTCATGACTTAAAATATCTAAGGTCTTGCTAAATAATTTCAATGATGTAGCGATTATAAAATCAAAGATTGTGCCAAAGACTCAATTCCTGTACTGTGCATTGGCAACAAGCATGACCCTACCAAAGGTTTAAAAGTTGAAATGTCACTAAAAAATGGGTATAAAGTGACAAGTAATAATAGGAATAAGGACTGCATGGCACCCTTATCAAGTTTTAGTTTTACAGTTTACAAAAATTCAATCTAGAATCAAATCCATAAAGATACAAAAAGCTGAAATTTTAGTGTGCAACTGTTCAAGTGTAATAGAATAATTATTTTGTCTTGTTGAACTTCATTTCTAAATCCCTTATCTTATAAATCTGTCTGTAAACTCTAGATTGAATTGATAAAACTTGAATTCCCAGGTTTATCAAGAAAAGTTTAAGACCAACATTTTTCTTTTGCTAAGTCTAAGAGGGGAAAACTGTTCAAAACTTCTGACTGTAGTTTATAGATAAATTTTCCTTACCGAGAAGAATTTTCACCAAGAATGATAGAATCACTGGTAAGGAAGCCTGAGTCCCCAATTCTATTGACAGCGCACACCCTGAAGGTGTATGAGTGTCCGTCTAGAAGACCTTTGATGGTGAAAGTGTTGTCTTTAGTATGACCGCAGGCACACCAAAAATCCTTATCACTGTCGAGCTTCTCAATCTAGGCAAAGAGAGAGTTGGTTAAGATGAAATTATTAATAATTGACTGTGATTAAAGGCTTTCTCAGAGGGTAATTCGCCAATATTGACACTTAAGGGCCACAGATATAACAATTTACAACAAATTACCTGATAATGTTCAATAGGAACTCCTCCATCATCCTTGACCTTTTTCCATAACAGGGTGCAGTTGTTTCCTTCAAGGGTTGCCTTCATTGGAGGTTCAGGAGTTGCTGGGCAGTCTAGAACTTTAATGGAAAACTTTGCAGAGTCTTCTCCAGACCGATTACTAATAGTCAAGTTGTATGTCCCTTCATGCTTCTTGGATAGGTTGTTGAAAACAATCTTGGTGTGAGTCTCTGAGGTAGTTACAACAATTGAACGGTCTCCAAGCTCCTCAACGTTTTCATCTCCCTTGGTCCAGACAACATTTGGGGCAGGTTCGCCAAAGATTGGAACATCAAACTTTACTCTGTCCTTAACTGGAGCAGTAATATCTCGAAGTCCCTTGGCTTCAATGTATGGAAGGACTAAAAAATATTTATTTCAAAATTTATAAGTTTTTCTTTAAATTTTAATATTGTTTCCCTACTAACAATAAGCTAATATAAAGAATGTTTACAAGAAAATACTCCGAAAGAAAGCTCAGAATTCCTTAAATACTTACGGTCAGTCTCTTTGGCTAATCTAGGTCTTGAAGGATGGCTTGGCTCGGATTTTCCAGCTTTATTGATAGCAATAACTCTAAATTGATACTCCATTCCTTTCTGGAGCTTCTGAATCTGAGCTCTGGTTGAGGGATTGTCCAGAAGCTCCCATGGCTGCCATTCACCACCAACAACCTTGGCTTCAATATGGTAAGCAGTAATAGGCATACCACCATCATCTATTGGAGCTTTCCATTTGATGTTCATTAATCTTTCATTTCCATCCACTACTTCAGGAGCAGAAGGAGGCAGAGAAACAGCTAAACAGATAAAGCAAATGTGAGTAAAAAAGATGGATTGTTATTAAACAAAAAACCAAATTTTTGTTTAATTCTATAGACAGGGGGTCTGAATCTATGTATAGCCCTTGGGGGCAATTGGCACCCCCCCCCCCCAGAAAAAGAGAGAATAGGTATCGGGTTGAAATGCATGTTTATAGCCCAATTTTTCATGTCCAGCTCAAAGAAAAATAAAAATTAGACCAATAACATTAATAGTTTGGGTGCTAGGGTGCCAAAAAAAGGGTAAAAAAAATGAGAACAAAATTTTTGTTTTAAACAAATATCAAAGAGTGACACTTTTTAAAAATATAGTTTTTAGATCTGTAGCTTTAGTCACAAAAAAGTTATGGGCTATTTTAGATTTTTAGAATGTTCCCTACCCTATAAATTAAAAAAAAATTTAACAAAAAATTCCTTTAAATTGCTATTCATTAAAAGTCACAAAATTAAATGGTGATAGTGTCAAAAATGAGAGTGCTAGGACAAAAAAAGAGGAGTCGCCAAACACCCCCCTACAGCCTGTTTAGGGTTAAGGGTTAAAGATGGATACTCACTATATTGATTTTTAGCAACAATCGTCTTGTTGGTGTTCAATGGTTCAGATTCTCCTATTTCATTTAGTGTCAAAATTCTGAATCCATACTCCTTTCCTTCCTCCAGGTCATTGACAGATAATTCTGTGCTAGACGTAATGCTTTGTTTCACCCATGTATCAGCTTGAACAATATACTTCTCAACAAGGTATTCTACAGGCAAACCACCATCATCCTTACATTCCTTCCATGAAAGTTTGCACCCTGTGCTGTGAATGTCTGAAACGACAAGTCTGTCCTCAGGAGCAGTCGGTTTTCCAATTACAGATAGTGTAACTGTAGATCTTGCCTTGCCATGCAAGTTAGATGCTTCACAAATAAGGATTCCACTATCTTTTCTTGAAACAGCATCTATTTGTAATTTGCTCTTGTGCTGTTTTGAATTATCGATGAGAATTCCACTTTTTGCATTAGATTCTAGTTCTCTATCACTTATGAGCCATTTTGCTTCCTCAGGAGCTGGTTCTCCCTGGATATCGGCAAAAACTGTCAGTGTTTCTCCTTCTTTTACAATTAGTTCCTTGGGAGCATCAAGCTTCAGTTTAGGTTTCAGTGCTTTATGCTTACAAACAAATTGATCTGTTTCAAGGGACCATGGTCCGAACCCAGCAGCATTTTTAGCTCTAACTCTGATGGCATAACCCATTCCCAACTCAATTCCCTCAACAACACCTCTCTCATATTGCATCTTTACTTCTCCAGCTTTGAACCAGCCCAAGTCTTTCCACAATCTAGCTTCTAACTCATATCCAAGGATTCTAGATCCTCCATCATTTTTGGGAGCTGCCCATTTGACATCAAAATGATCTGAATCCCAATCATACAGCTCTGGTATTCCAGGGGCACCTGGTGCTTGGAATGGGTTTTCTGTGATAAATCCATCAACTCCAGTAAGAGGTTCAGACTCTCCCAGAGCATTTACAGCTCTTACCTGAAGTCTGTACTCCTTTTTAGGAGTCAACCCTTTAACTTCTGCAACAGTATCAGGGGCATTAACCCTACTGCATGGGGTGAAATTATCACCATTTCCCTGGACTTTTTCAACAATGTAATGAGTAATAGGAGATCCTCCATTGTCATCTGGTGCACTCCATACAACTGTGCAACCTTCAGCATAGATTCCATCAATTCTCATTGGACCCTTTGGTTTTTGAGGTGCCACCATAACATTAACATCAACATATGCTTCATCACTACCATGCATATTTTCTGCCCTGAATGAAAAGGTTCCTGTGTCTGCTCTCTCTAAGGATAAAATAGTAAGCTTGCTTGAGTAATCAGAACTCTCAATATTTACTGTGCCACTTGACTTTATCTCTCTTCTTCCCCAGAACCAGGTTTTGTCTGTAATTGGTTCCCCTTTAACTTTAACTTTAAGAACAAGATTACTGCCTCTGGCAAGAGAGACCTCTTTTTTAAGTGTACTAGTGTCAATAGTAGGTTTCTGCTTTCGCTGCTTGGCAATAATTTCATCTGTAGATTCTGATGGGTAACTTGAGCCTGCTTTGTTTACAGCTTTAACTCTAAACTGGTATCTATAGCCTTCTTGAAGATCTGTAATCTTGATTTCTGTGCTGTCATCTTCTGTAGTACCAGCAAGCATCCAACCTGTTGAGTATTCAACATATTCTTGCTCTTTTTTAACTCCTGGTTCTTTCACCACAGGCATAACAAACGCTGGTTTCTCTTCACCATCTTCTATTGGTGCAACAGACTCTTCTTCCTCCTCATCCTTGGGAATCATAAATGTTTCGACTTTCTCAACGACAAATTTGGTCACCTTTGGACCTGGTGAAACACACCAGTCTAGTTTAACCCATTTTTTGTCAAAATCCACAATATTTATATTGTATGGTTGGTTTGGAGGATCAAGTTCATGCTTAGCAATAGTTGGAATTAAAGACATCAAAGGTTCAGATTCTCCAATGGCATTCGTTGCCATTACTCTAAAGACATAAACAAAGTTCTCAATCAGGTCTGTAACATCAAAGTCCACAAGTTTCATGACTGTTGCTAACTTTCCACAGACTTTTCCACAAACTGACCAGTAGTCCTTCTCCACATCTTTTTTCTCAACAATGTAGCCAGTGATTGGGGATCCGCCATCATCAGACGGTTTTTGCCAGGAAAGATGACAACTGTTTGGCTTAACAGAAGACACATCTAACTGTCCAGTGGGCTTGGAAGGTGGAGCAAGAACATTCAGTCTGATTTCATGTTCATCCTCTCCAACAGAGTTCTTTGCAATGACCTTAACATTTCCAGTGTGCTTTCTTTCTATATTTTTAAACATAAGACTGGACACATTCTTTGTATCATTGTCAATGAGAACCCTGTCTCCATCATGAAGAATTTGATCTCCATTGGCAAAAAACCAAGAAAACTTTGATGCTGGCTCTCCGGAAGCAACAGCATCCAACTTCAACATATGTGAGGCACATAATTCCTTATCTTTTCCCATTAAATCCTTATTTATCTTAGGCTTCACAAACCGTTCCATTGCTTCAATTGGACTTGATGTTTCAGAAAGGTCAGATTCTCCTGCAATGTTAATAGCAGTAATACGAAAAACATACTCATTTCCCAGCTCAATACCACATTTTTCAGCCATAAATGTATTTTCTTTTGTTTGTCCAACCTCATTCCATGCTCTTTTGTCAACATTTCTCATTTCAACTTTGTATCTTTGAATTTCAGCACCACCATTTTCTTCAGGGGCTTTCCAAGAGAGTTCAGCCCAGTTTGGTCCCCAGTTTACCATTTTTGGTTTTCCAGGAGGGCTTGGTTTATCAAACTCATCCTTGGCCAGGATAAAATTTTCTGTTTCAAGGTCAGGAGAATCTCCATCTTTGTTTACAGCTCTTACTTGAAACTTATAACTCTTTCCTTCCACCAGACTTCTAATATTAATTGAACATCCCTTGGTATTCCCTGCAGGAAGCCAAGATCCAAGAGATTCTTCAAATTTTTCAATTTCATAGTGAATAATTGGACTTCCGCCATTATCCTCAGATGGTTTCCATTTCAAGAGACAAGACTTTTTTGTAACCTCACTTACTTCAAGTGGTCCTGTGGGTATAGTAGGCTTCCCAAAAACTTGAATTTCTATATCACATGAGTCCTCTCCCCATTTGTTTTTAGCTGTCAACGTATATTTTCCTGAATGGCCACGTTTAGCTGGAATAAAGAGAAGCTTTGCAACATTATTCCCAGAGGAAACTTTAACGTTATCAGCTGAGGTCAGGTCTGATCCATTCTTTTGCCAAGTGCATTCAGGTGCAGGTTCGCCGTCAACTGTAACTGATAAATCAAGTTGTTGATTCACCTTAACAGACTTTTCTTCCATAGCCTTACGGTCGATTCTTGGAGCAGCTTTCTGTGTTTTAACCAACAATGGTAAAGTGACATCACTTGGACCACTTTTACCACCTCTGTTCTCAGCTAGAACTCTAAACTCATATTTTGTGCCTGTTGTCAGACCATCAACAGTTCCATTCGGGGTTTTGCTTGGTTTCACCTTTGGTCCTTGCTGCCATTCCTCGTCGTTCTTAGGCTTGAATTCTATAGTAAAGAATGTGATTGGTGCCCCACCATCATTTACAGGAGCCTTCCATCTAAATATAAACATTTTCATCTAATGTAAAATTGTTGTTCTTTTAATAAATCGTTTTTACATCTCTCTGATATCTGCCAATATTAAAACTTCCTGAGCAAAATATGTATTACATCCCACACCTGCCAACAATCCCATTTACAATAATGTATTCATTTATCAAGGAAAATATGTTTTTCATAATATTTCACTCTCAAAACTGTATCCCATGAACCAGCTTGCTACACTGTGTAATGAGATAAACCATTCGCCTAATTTAAATTTTTAGCAAAGCTCCGAAATATTTTTTTCTTGCATATCATACTTGATTTTCTTCATGTTTGTCAAGAAAGATAAAATCAGTTGAAATTTTGGAAAAAAAAACTAAAAATTCGACTATGTTAAGTTGAAAAAAACTCCAATAAATACTTTTCTAAAACAATCATTTTATACAACGTTTTTTATAAATTATTTTAACTTTGGTATTTCAAAATATGAACTCCATATTATTTGAAATTTCAAAGGTGTTCATAATCAGGCTGCAGAGATGTAGAGATATTAGAGGCTGTGCGAGTGTTCAGTTCTTGTAGAAAAATATTTGATAAAGACTCAGACAACCCTGGAAGTTAATTATCAAATTTTTAGACAGCCTCGACCTTACCAACTTACTAATTTTTTGTAGCCCTAGACATTTACATTTTAAAAACGCAAAGCACTTGATTCAGCTTAAGTTCCAATAGAGGAATTGGCTAAATACTTCTTGATTCTCTGTGAGAGTGTGCACGTGTAGGTTTAAGTGTTGAAGAAGGATTTGTTTATATCAAATTTAGAATTTTTAGAAAATTATGAACTTGCATATTGAAAATATAAAATTTTCTTTTAATGAACCATTTTGTAAAATTGGTTTGCAGCTTGCCGATTATCGATGTCTCAGACTGACAGAATAATCGAAACTTTTTGTAAGATTATTAATAGCGACTTGTTGGAAACCCAGGTTTTTGCACAGGAAAAGCCACAAACTCAAATTTTATAATTCCTATATATCTGTGTAAGTGTAAACCTTTTATATTTTAAACTTAGATTATTTGATCTCACCTAATTCATAATTTGAAATATTTAAGCATTATAACATTGGGTTGCAAAGATATTGTGATTAGAAAATCAGAGTTTGTGACAAAAACTCAATTCCTTTAATACTTTTTTTAAGCTAAATCAAATCAAATATTTCGATTAAAAAGCTTTAATCTTTAGGTTGTGGTTTTAGTTTTTAATTTCCGAAATCAGGGCATTAAATCTATTTAGGAATACAATCCCTTTAATGGCAAGAATTTAAATGTGCAATGTGTCCTTGGCTTTAGCTTTCTATATTTACTAAAGTATTTATATATATTTAGATATATATAGATATATGTATATAATCTTCCTAAATATATTATTGGATTCGGATAATATTAGTTATCTTTCATCCGGAAATGCTTGCATAAATTTATACAATTTTACAATTTGGAAATATTTTATTATGTAAAGTTTTCAATTTATCCATATACACCCATCTAGGGACTCACTCTGCAAACTAGACTGAAGGACAAGGTAAAATTTATGCCACATCACTGGTACGACTTTGTGACCTCGGAGCTCCTCTAGTTTAGATTGTATACACAAGTATGAGAAAAGCAAGTGTATCTGGTTACGATAAAAATTAGAAATCATAAATTTTCTCAGAAAAAAGCATGGATATATCATTCATTTTTGATTTGACAAATTGATTTAACCCGTTTTTTGATCAGACTTTTGTTTGATTTTATTTTTTAAAGCCAGTAATTGTAACTTCGATTGTTTATATTTAACTTACATGAAATAATATAAAAAGTTTTAAAAGATCGTGAAAAGGAAAAGAGAATTTACCACATTCTTTAATTTGTTATTCCTATACCTTTCCGGCCCAATGTCGTGATATTTCAAACTAGTAGGTTCAGAGTCCGAATTCAATGAATTTGAGCCGCGTCTCAAATCCGCCCAAAACAGGTTTCAAATGAGCGCCGGCTTACATCTTGAAACATTGAATACACTTTTAAGTGGAACCAACCATATTTGAGCTACGGCTCAAACTCTTTAAATTCGATCAAATAATCTACTTTTGAAATATAAAAGGTTTACACCATCATTTCGGAAAAATATAGGAATTAGAAAATCTAAGTTTGTGGCAAAGGCTCAACTCCTTTTCATTTCAACTCAGAAGTATCGATCTAGTTTTATCACTTCAAATATTTGCAGACTTTAGGCCAGAAGTTGTACAAGAAGGAATTCATTATTCAAACTTTCTCCGATCACAATTCAGATGAATGTTGCCCAATTTTATTTTGTCCGTGAAATGGAATTTGAAAATACTTTAGATACAAAAATATCTGTGCTGATTAGAACTTTGATTCTTTATCACTTTGATATTCCATGAACTTAAAATTTAAGAATTGGCTAATTTGGGTTTTTTTGCGAAATGGATTAAATTTTTGAAAACATCAAATCATAACAAATATTTGATCGTAATGTAATGCATTGTTTTCATGTAAAAGTTAAACTTTTTTTTTTTTTCTTGTCAAATGAACTGAAATAAAATGGGTTTTATCAGTATGTAAAAAATTAATTTCAAAACATGATTACTCTCAAGAATATATGAATAAGATATGGATTTTGCAAAATGTTGCTGATTTTGCAGATTTCTAAGGATTTGGGAAAATCCATGAAAACAAGGCAGAATATTTTATAGGAAAGTAAATCCATGAAAACAAGGCAGAATATTTAATAGGAAAGTAAATCCATGAAAACAAGGCAGAATATTTAATAGGAAAGTAAATCCATGAAAACAATGCAGAATATTTAATAGGAAAGTAAATCAGAATATTTTATTGGAAAGTAAGTCAGAATATTTTATAGGAAAGTAAATCAGAATATTTTATAGGAAAGTAAATCAGAATATTTTATAGGAAAGTAAATCAGAATATTTTATAGGAAAGTAAATCAGAATATTTTATAGGAAAGTAAATCAGAATATTTTATAGGAAAAAAAATCAGAATATTTTATAGGAAAGTAAATCAGAATGAAGTAAGCAACTCATATTCTTTCCTTTATGTTAGAAAAGGGTTTCGTTGCTTTTTCTTTTTACGATAAATATTCCAAGAAATTAGATTTAAAGATGACATTTTTGAATTTCAGGATAATGTGCTTAATCACCCAGTTTTAGTTATCCCGGCCAATGGCCAACGAATTCAGGTTATCCAAGTGGAATTAATTTAATTCTGGGCATGGTGAAAAACAATAATAATTGCTTAATTCCGGTATTCAAAACACAAAATTTTTTACCTCTGAGCCCAGAGTATCGTTATGAAATTCAATAAATATTATTTTAATAAATATTATTTTATATCATTAGCTTTATTTTCTCTTTTAAAAGATATACAGGACCAGGCAAGCTCTTGGAATTGAGAAGAACAAGATTTCTAAGAAAGAATTTCAAGTTTCTCTTTGTATAAACAGTTAACTGCATGAGGATACCATTAAAAATGAGCATCTAAAATTTTGTAAAACGAAACAGACATATAGGCTTCATCGTGGATATAAAAGTAGGGAGTCAAAAACTTTAAAAATTCGAAAAAATTGTTTAAAAGAAATATTTTATAATCAATTTCATTTTGTTTTTGTATAACTTTTTTACCAACATTTTACTTGCCGATAAAAGTTTTACACCGCGATCCTAAGGTTGCAAGCTATCAACCAAAAATCGATGAGAATTTTGCCAATTACTTCTTTAAAACTAAAGCTAAAAGCAAGTGCTTTAATAGTTCTAATTGCACATGTCTAACAATATAAGAGTGTTAATGAAGAAAAAATCAAAGGCCCCAAAGCGTTGCGAAACTCCAGTATTGAAAATTGAAGCAACTAAAGATTATCAGAAACCTAGTTCCAAAAGTTTATAAAACTCCCTAAATAAGATTAATATAATCAGGGTTTAATGAATTCTGGAACACCCTGTACCCAACAATTCAAAGAAAAAAGTGAAGAACTAAAAGTTAGGTATTTTATGGCATGCCATAATTGGCCTATAAGGGAACTGAATAAACTTTTTTTGTTTATCTACAACAATCATAACAAGCCTTAGACTACAGAGTGTCTTAACACTATATAGCCTGGGGGGGGGGGATCTGTATCTTTATTTAGAAAAAAGTTATGGGCTATTTTAGATTTTTTTATACGCGAACCGGACTTTTTACCACCATGTACCCAACTCTATGCATTGATAAACAGATTACAGTTGTGGCCAAATTATCCATTTTTTTGAAATTTTGTTCCCCTGCATAATCTGAACATCTAATCAAACGCATTAAAATAAAGCAAATCATTTAATTCGTGAGCAATCCCTTTTACGTATTTTAAATATCCTACTTGAGTTTTACAAGGGTAGCATCCCAGTCCGTAATCTCTAGGTTTGTTGGAGGATCTGGGGCCTGGCCTCCTTCATCTAGTTCAGCATCCTCACCTCGGGGAGCCATCTTTATATCTGAAATATTTAGAGCAATTAATCAATTATTCAATTACTTAATCAACCAACCAATAAATGAATCACTCAATTAACTAATCAATCATTCAACCAATCACTCAATCAATCACTTAATCAACCAATCAAACAACCAACTAAATAAAAAATCAATTATTCAACCATTCACCCAATCAACCAATCACTCAATCACTCAATCAACCAATCACTCAATCAACCAATCACTCAATCAACCAATCACTAAATCAACCAGTCCCTCAATCAACCAATCACTCAAAACAAATCACTCAATCATCAAATCAACCAATCAGTCAACCAATCACTCAATCAACCAATCAATTAACAAATCATTCAATCAACCAATCACTCAATCAATCAATCAATCAATCAATCAATCTACCAATCAGCAAACCAATCAGGTATTTTTATCAGAAAACCGATAAATGAATCACTCCATTAACTAATCAATCAATCAACCAATCACTCAATCAAGCACTTAATCAACCAATGAAACAACCAATTAAATAAAAAATCAATTATTCAACCATTCACCCCACCAACCGATCACTCAATCAACCATCACTCAATCAACAAATCACTCAATCATCAAATCAACCAATCAGTCAACCAATCACGCAATCAACCAATCAAATAACAAATCATTCAATCAACCAATCACTCAATCAATAAATCAATCAACCAATCAGCCAACCAATCAGGTAGTTTTATCAGAAAATTATAATCAATATTTAATCAAATCCATAAAGTTCTGAATGAATTCATCAATCAATTTAATTTTTCTGTAATTCAATTCAGTCACCAATTAACAAATCAATCAATTAGCTAGTTTTATCAGAATATTATAAATCAATATTTAATAAAATCCAGATAAAGTTATTTTGAAGCCAATCTTTTTTTAAACCAATCTTTAGGACCTTTGATCAATGTATTATTAAGATTATTCTTGAAAAGGCAAAAGAAATTTTAAAATAACATTAATTTAGCTCTAAAATTAAATTTATGGTTTTTTAAACACCCTGGACCGTGTTTAACGTTATTTTTGTTTTTTAAAAGTAAATTGATAAAAGTTTTTAAAGTCATATTTCAAATAGATTTTTTACTTTGCTTTTATTTACTCATTTTATTTGAGTTGAGTTGCTGATGTGTGGCGTGTTGGTATTTGAAAAGGAGGAATTCTTTGCTCAATTTTCTTCCTTTGACCAGAGAGAATTTTAATATTTTCACCCGAACTCTTTTCTTTAATGTTGCTTTAAGATTCCCCACCCCCTTCAAACTTTTCTTCTTCTATTCATCATACGTCTGTGATACATTATTATATATAATATATATTATTGTTTTGCGACCAACCCTGGCCGCTAATAGACAATAAAACTCAAGGATAAACCCTTAGATATCGGACCTAGTCATTTTGTAGCTCAGGTTGATTGGAACGTCCTATAATTTCATGACTCCTTAGACTCCTCTACAATCTCTCAGTCTCAGAATAATCAGGGCTCTAATTACAGGATACACGGTTCAATCTAAAGATTGACCGAATTAAAACTTTATTGAATCATACAAGCGAAAAAGAATCAAGCACATAATCCAAAATTATGATATTAGCATAAACTTCCAATACAACATAGATTCACTAAGGAGACGAGAATTCAAAAGTCTTGACCTTATACTAATCCTTCAAAAGTTAAAGCCTCTGTAAAAACTCAATTTATATCGTTACAATCAAGCTTTTCTAGGAAAGAAGGATTCTGACAATGATTTAATAAATAAAACATATTCAAAAGGTTTCAACTCGTATTTGCGAAGATACATAAATCAATTCCTTTTATCCAATATATAAAAAAATATGTACCTCAAAGTGCCTTAGCTACGAAAAATAACACAGGTTTACTATCCGTGAATATCAATTTTAACTGACGAGAAAATTCATGAAACAATATGGCGTGTAGGTAGCGTACACTTATAACTGGTTTAAATGTTCAGAGAGTACGGAGTCCAGCTCTCCCCTCCACAGGGGCTTCACAGTACAATCGAGTCCGTCAGGGGTTAATAGTTTAGACGAGACGATTTCGTCGCGTAACAATTATATATACTTATATTATATGTGATGTATTTATATTATATGTAATATATTATTATAAATAATTTACTGTAACGACAGATATATGTGTCCTGTTTGTCTAGTTACTGTGAGGACGAATATATGTGTCCTGTTTGTCTAGTTACTGTGAGTACGGATATCTGTGTCCTGTTTGTCTAGTTATTGTGAGGACGGATATCTGTGTCCTGTTTGTCTAGTTACTGTGAGGACGGATATATTGTCCTGTTTGTCTAGTTACTCTGAGGACGGACATATTGTCCTGTTTGTCCAGATACTGTGAGGACGGATATATTGTCCTGTTTGTCTAGTTACTGTGAGGACGGATATCGGTGTCCTGTTTGTCTAGTTACTGTGAGGACGGAAAAAATGTACTGTTTGTCTAGTTACTGTGAGTACAGATATATTGTCCTGTTAGTCTAGTTACTGTGAGGACGGATATATTGTCCTGTTTGTCTAGTTACTGTGAGGACGGATATCGGTGTCCTGTTTGTCTAGTTACTGTGAGGACGGATATCTGTGTCCTGTTTTTCTAGTTACTGTGAGGACGGATATATTGTCCTGTTTTTCTAGTTACTGTGAAGACGGATATATTGTCCTGTTTGTCAAGTTACTGTGAGGACGGATATCTGTATCCTATTTGTCTAGTTACTGTGAGGACGGATATATTGTCCTGTTTGTCTAGTTATTGTGAGGACGGATATCTGTGTCCTATTTGTCTAGTTACTGTGAGGACGGATATATTGTTCTGTTTGTCTAGTTACTGTGAGGACGGAAATATTGTCCTGTTTGTCTAGTTACTGTGAGGACGGATATATTGTCCTGTTAGTCTAGTTACTGTGAGGACGGATATCTGTGTCCTGTTTGTCTAGTTACTGTGAGGACGGATATATTGTCCTGTTTGTCTAGTTACTGTGAGGACGGATATATTGTCCTGTTTGTCTAGTTACTGTGAGGACGAATATTCAACTATTGACCGCGGTTCAGCCTCTGCTTGTCTGACCGCACAGCAACGAGCCACATAACTCAGGGAGAAATATATTCACAAAATATTAATAGATTTTTTGGCGGGAAAAAAAACATTTTTTAGTCCAAAAATGACTTTAAAAAATAAATTATAAAAAATACATCAAGCAATAACTTAAAAAACAAAACGTTACATTTATCCAACATTTTTTTGACGTTTTCGAAAATCTTTTGTTTCTTAAATATTTTCTCCCCTTGGAAAATCCAGTTCTAGCTAGAGGTATAATACGGTGCCAACCAGCGCAGTCATTTAAACGCAAAAAACGAATAGGAATGAATCTCGTGAGGTCAATATGTTTTTTGTGAAAATCTCCGGTAAACTTCTAGAGGCAATTTGTCTGGGAAAAAGGAAAAATGACTTTAATAATATATTTTAATCGAATTGTCAATTCTTCTTGCTAAGCTAACTTTTTTGAATAAATATCGGAAAAATAGGGGGATAACAACAAATATTAGACTATTTTGGAAAAAGTTCCAAGTATTCATTTGTAAAGTTTTTTTAATGTATTGTTTTTAAATCTTTTAAATCCTTATAATGTTATGAAATTTCTGATTTATTGTGATTTTTAAGGAACATCCTCAGTTTCTAGAATAAACATATTTTGCACTTTACACTTGTTTTTTGAAACCGTTTTTGTCTACACCGTATAGTCACTTATAGTTTTCTCTTTACAGTTTTTTCAATTTAAATTTCCTCCTTCCCCCCCCCCCCTCCTCCTTTACCCTTTTACCCCCTGCTGTTCAGTAAATTACAATTTCCCATGAATCTGTTAAAGTTGTGTTTACGTGTTCCCTCTTCCCTCTGAGGACTCTCAGCTAAATTACTGGAGTTGAGTAAAAAGTGTAAAAAGTAGAAGTTGGAACAATTAATAAATTACAGAGCTAACTTACACACAGATTCTAGACAAACAGAGGACAAGTACAAACTCTGTAAATCCTGGACAGGGCGCTCCGTGTCCTCTTTTTTCTTCACAACGTAAGCTTTCTGTTCCTAATCCATCTTCAAGCCAACCAGGATACCCTTTTCCACTTTGATTAGATGCAAACAAACAGACAGGCCATGTTTATATATATATATATATATATATACAGTAGTAAACAGAAAACTCTGGGATAACAAGTCGACTTTAGATTAAAGTTATGAGCAATGCACATGGGGCACAGCAATTGTGCAGTGTAAACAGACCCATTTTATTTTATGAGTAGTTAAGTAACTTTACTTTTTAGGTGAGGTCTTTGTAACAACATCAGATACACTTCGGTTTGGCTTTAATGTCGTCTTCCTATTCTTCCGTTTTCTTGTTATCTCTGTTTTATATATTTATGTACTAAAATATAATCCTCATAATCTTTGATTAAATGACAATTTTCAAGATGTTTATTAATCTCATCAAATGTTTGGTTTCAAGATTTAATTAAAATTTCTAATTTTCATCGCCAGAAAATTTTGAAAAAAAAAGATAATTTTGACCGGTACCTTACTTGGGTTTTTACAAAAACAATTGTAGTAAGCAATTGAAAAACAAAATACTGTTACTTATTTTTGATTAATAGCATCCATATTTAGCCAAGTTATTTTTAATCAAAATATTTCATCCATATATATAAAAGTCCTGATTACTCTTATCCATATCTAGCAGAATCCTGATATCTCTCATCCATATTTAGCAGAATCCTGATTACTCTCATCCAAATTTAGCATAACCCTGATTACTCTCATCCATATTTAGCAAAATTTTATCCACATTCCGTAGAATCTTAATTACTTTCATCCCTATTATCAGAATCCTGATTACTCTGATCCCTATTTAGCAGAATCTTGATTACTTTCATCCATACTTAGAATACTCGATTACTCTCCATATTTAGAACCCTGATTACTCTCATCCATATTTAGCAGAACCGTGATTACTTCCATCCATATTTAGAAGAATCCTGATTACTCTCATCCATATTTAGCAGAACCTTGATTACTTCCATCCATATTTAGAAGAATCCTGATTACTCTCATCCATATTTAGCAGAACCTTGATTACTTCCATCCATATTTAGAAGAATAATTATTGCTCTCATCCATATCCAACAAAAAATGTATTTTTCATTTCCCAGTAGACCGTATCGTTATAGGCTCTAGGTATACCAGACTTTCTTACATTTTTACATCTGGTTATAGACTCTAGGTATACCAGACTTTCTTACATGTTTACATCCGGTTAATATATATTTAGGGTTAGTTTATGTAGAAAAATTGTTGTCGTGCTCAAGAATTATATACAACAGACTTGAGCACGAAGTTAATAACACTGAGCGCATTTTTTATTTAGGCGCCAACTTCACTTAAGTACGGAAAGGTGAAAATGATCTGAGTTTGAACATCCTAAACTTGGGGCTCTGTTTCTTTATCGCGGGTATAGATTGAAAAGAAACTCTTCCATTCAACGTTGTGAAAATAGTTATAGCTTTCATTATTATTATTTGCAATTCTTTATAATATGAAGCATAACAGCTTCTTTAAATACAGGGGGAACCTACAAAAACTAAGACATCAATGACGACATTAACCTTATAACCGACAATTGAATTTGTCTTGAATATAATTGTTTGATGATAAATTCAAAGATAGAATCAAATTCACAGTTTCAGGGTATCATCAATTAAAAAAAGACTAAATAAAATCCTTTCAGGACTTGAAGTCCCATCCTTTTTTTGTAACCCTGTACCATGCAATTAAGCTTTTTATGATAGGAGGAAAACTTTGTTTCAAATACAGGGTGAACCTGAATATTTGTGTATTGATTTTATAATGTATTAAATAGAAAATGGTTCTAAAATAAAGTACAGAAAGATGAGCGAAGATCATTCTGAGTATTCCCCCCCCCCCCCCGGGTTCAGTGTTCACCCTTTGTAAATTATTTCTGGTTGAATTTCCGAACCCGATTAGAAACCATGAGGAGAATTTGATTAACGATAGAGTTGTAATCAAGAAACTTGAGTTCCCCTTTGTTCAATTTATCACCAATTCTTTCTGCGGGTGGATTGCTTCCCTTTTCATTATCGATAGTTTCGGGACTAAGGTTTCTTTGCAACACCACTTTTTGCGCTTTTCTACTAATTTATCATTTTCTGATTTTGATCAAAGATGTCCGCTGTCTTTCTTTCTTTATTTCTCTCTCTCTAGTTGGTTAGACCTCCAGCCTAGGTAGTAGACAGAAATAGGAGAAGAAAGATCTATTAAACGCTAGAAAATAAGATGTTTTCCACAGCAGGGTCTATTGTGTACAACTCGAGTACACCACTAAGAAACAGACGTCTTTATTTAGGGATATTTAAGGATCCTTTGGGTAAGAAATACAAAACCTTCAAAAATAGTCTAAATTCCTGAATTTTATGTTTTATGTTGAAAGGTAGAGTATTTAATGAAAAATTGTAAAACTTATCCAATAATTGGGTATTACATATGCAACAAGTGGCCGTTAGATGGAAGTCAAAAAACTCTCGTGGAAATGTAGCAGGCGTGCCGGGACAACCATAGGCCTGCTACAGATAGAGCTTGTAATCAGTCTGTGTTAGTCTGTGGTTTTAGATTATGTTGTAGTAAAGTTCCAGACAAAACCAAGTTTAATTGAAAAACTATTTACTAATTGAATAACAAGGTCGGCAGACACAAACAAACAATCTAAACAGAGGTAGCAACTTTTGTATGTTTAATCTTTACAGAGGAAACTCAGCCATGGATAATCAAATCAAAAGTCATTCAATGCAAACTAGGTACATGTTAATCCCCGCCAAAGGACAAGCCAGGCGGATGCTGCGAAACCCACTTTTTAAGGGTCGTACTTTTAATGAAATATGGAAATATAGGCAATCCCGGGGCAAACTTAATCCCAACAAACATAGTATATTTGGTTTAAGTGTAATCCTTATATCTCTGCAACCTTATGTCATAGATCTTTGACATTTTAAACAATGAATCTCCTAATAGAAGAAAAGTTCCGAATAACACATTAAACGCCACATATTGCAAGATTTAGCTATGCACAAAATTAAAGTTTGAGACAAGATAGTTGCCATTAATGAGTAAATAATAATAAGTAAAAACTTATCACAATCAATTAAACATGTTAAACTAATATAATGTTTTAAAGATTACAAACTGCAAAATAAATGTTCTATCTTAATACAATGTTATAAATGTCATAAGAAATCTACTTCTATATATTAAAACTCAAATTTGTTCTCAAGATTTAAGAAATTATTCGTTGAAAAGACAAGCTTTAATATAATATACAATATATAACAAGCTGTAACTTTCTAATTGAAGCGAAGCAGGAAGGAAAGTCGGAAGTCGGAATATTGCAGGAAAAGCAGTTGTACACAACATTAAACTGAAAACTCCACCGATATATTAAATATAAACAAAACTTTTAAAAACTACCTTAAATCTTTCATAAATATAAAAAAGACTAATTTTACAGTACACTGTACAGTACCTTATAATAAACATCGGTAAATTCAGGCACAGATACATTATCCATAATATCAGTTCTTAAATTTGATTTCTTACAATCACAATTGAAGTTCATTTCTCATAAGTTTCATTTCTCATAAGTTTTATTTCTCACAAGTTTTATTTCTCATAAGTTTTATTTCTCATAAGTTTTATTTCTCACAAGTTTTATTTCTCATAAGTTTTATTTCTCATAAGTTTTATTTCTCACAAGTTTCATGTCTCATAAGTTTTATTTCTCACAAGTTTCATTTCTCATAAGTTTCTTTTCTCATAAGTTTTATTTCTCACAAGTTTCATTTCTCATAAGTTTCATTTCTCATAAGTTTTATTTCTCACAAGTTTCATGTCTCATAAGTTTTATTTCTCACAAGTTTTATTTCTCACAAGTTTCATGTCTCATAAGTTTTATTTCTCATAAGTTTTATTTCTCACAAGTTTTATTTCTCATAAGTTTCATGTCTCATAAGTTTTATTTCTCACAAGTTTCATGTCTCATAAGTTTCATGTCTCATAAGTTTTATTTCTCATAAGTTTTATTTCTCATAAGTTTTATTTCTCATAAGTTTTATTTCTCAAAAATTTATTTCTCACATGTTTCATTTCTCATAAGTTTTATTTCTCAGTTCTCATTATACACACGTAAAATTTATTTTGTTTTCTTATTTCTTATTTCTTTCTAGAAATAAGAAATCATATTACTGTCACGGAATTTATCTAGATCAATCAATATATTTTAGTTTGACAAGTTTAGCGCAAATATTTCTCTAATATCGAATTCGATATTTTGATAATTTTATCAAGTATTACTGAAGTTCATCAAGATTAAGATACTTAAAGGGACTGTAAGCAAAGTTAGCCTTTATTCTAAGAGGGCAATGTACAATTCACAACAAAACCCTTTGAAACTTTATTTTTTATCGAGTACAGAAAGCTCCGTGTGTAATTCGCTAGAAATATGGTTGAATTGATGAAAACCTGGTTTACGCAGCGTTCAGTGTAAATTCAATTGTTCAATAGTCCTGGTTAGAAGTTCAGTGAGTCTTGACTTTAGAACCCATTGTTACGCTGTGTATTTCCAACATTAAAATATGTACTGTCTGGTCCAATATTTTTTATAGATATTGAATAAGACATCAAAATATGATTGAAATATTCCAACAGAGACAGGATAAACTTCGTTGTAGTTAGTTTTACGTGATTCATGATTCAAAATGGTTGAATTTTGTTCCCGATGCTTATAAAAGATGTAAAAAATAACATCTACATTGCAGATGGTATTATTTGACCGTGAAGAAAAATGTGAGTATTCCCTTTAATTAGTTAGAAATGTCCTGAAGCTTTCCTTTCTAAATATTCCCTTCTATACGACACTAGTCCTGAATACACTTGAACTTGAACATTTTTCAAATATTTTCAATCTTAATATTCCCAAACTGAAGGAATTTTAACATTTTCTTCTAAATTACGAAGAAACCCCTGAAATAAGAGTTTGCAATATTTTCCATAAGAAAAACTTTCTTTGTGAAATTTGTCCTACTTTTGTGTCTTAAATAAGCTAACATTATTGAAGATTTATAATATAGATATATAAATATAGTTATATATTAGGCTTGTCTGTTTGTTTCCAATAAACGTAAAAACGGACCAACCGTTCAGGCCCAAAGGTGTTGTGGTAAGTGGTAACTAAATAATTTTTAATGTTTTTTTCAATCAAAATAAATGAATAAATATCGGGAAATGTCATAAAATTGCTTTTTATGTCTAACATTATGTTGAAATGGTTTAAACTTAAGAGGATCTAAATATATTTAGATCTTTAACATACCATGTTATCTTAAACAGACTTGAATAAATTTACAAGAGATTAACCCAATTAAGAAATAATTGAAATAATAACATTTAGTTGTAAAATTCAAAAAATTTAAAATTAGTGCGAAATTTTCGTAAAAAGGCTAAACAATGTCGATAAAAATAATCTTTTTCGCCAAATCAATGTTTAAATTTAATGGAATTATATCACAAAATGAGTCTGTGTTAAAATAACATGCCACATTTTTTTTTTAAACGGCTAATCCGTTTCGTTAACGATTTAAAAATTAACGGTTTTTGCCGCTCGTTAACAGACTCTTCCGTTAATTTTCGAAAACCTCCGTTCCGTTAACGGAACTTTGCCCAGCCCTACTTTCAGAGCCTTTAAAATTTTATTATATTTTAAAATCTGACATTGACAAGATAGTTTGCAATGTAAAATTGCAATAAATTTACTGAGGCCTAGAAGAATTTGCATTGCAAAATAGATTATCAATACTGTTTTTAGTACTAAGACATTATTGCATACCTTAAACACAAAATGTCAATAATTTAAATTAAGCTTAAAAGAAAAATATACCACCCACCCAACCAACCAATGACTAAGAAACAAAAAAGAATAGTTTAGACACATTTTAGTGTGACGTACATATACAGGGTGTCTCACGAGGGGAGGAAGGCCAACCACACCAATTTCTAGTCCAAGCCACATTCTTCTCATTTTCTCGTCCAAGCCACATTCTCCTCATTTTCTCGTCCAAGCCACATTCTCCTCATTTTCTCGTCCAAGCCACATTCTCCTCATTTTCTCGTCCAAGACTCCTCGAAACCCTCGTCCTACCCATATCATTTCTTTAAGTGTCCAATCTTTGAAGATAAATTTTTTTAATACATGGCCACGTTAGGGCATAGATGAAATATTGATCTTTGTAAACAGAACAAAATAGCTGTAACTGAATTAAAGTTTTCAAGTTTTATTTCCTTCAAAATTTTTCATTTTTTTACGCGCAGTTTTAATATTCCAAGTATAAATGCCGCGAGTTGTTCCGAGTTTACAGAAGTTTAATCTATTTTGTTAATTTTATCGAAAACCATAGAATTCTTTCCCGGTGGTTTAATGGGATAATTAAAAGAAGATGGATTTAATTTTTAAATATTTAAAGTTTGACTTAAGTCTCATGGATTCGAAGATTCTACCAAGTTGTACTCATTGCAATACTTTAGTCTAAATTTTTGCCCTAACGTGGCAGATTTTTAAAAGATAATTTTTATCTTCACGAATTGGACACTTTAAAAACAAATAATGGAAGGACAAGAGTTTAAAAGATGGCTCAGACGAGAAAATATGGAGAATGAGACTCGGATGAGAAATTGTTGAAGCTGGCCTTCCTCCGCTCGTCTCAATAAACACACATTTCAGTTAATTCTAAGTATATATTCAATATAAACTTTAAAAGGCTGTTATTTTGCAAAGCTGTATGATGTGAAGTTGTAAAATATTGTTCAAGATGAAATGTACTGCTATTCAAGTAGACATCAACCATGCAGCACGTACCATACTACATACTACATAGATTAAATCAAAGACTTTTGCTAATTAAACATCGCATCTGAAAATCCACGAAAATTCGACGCATTTTGTCGGTGAGCCAAATATAGCAACAAAAGTCGTCTTCTCTAATATGCTGTTGACGTTTCATAATGTATACTAATGTATAATAATAATTGTATACAAATGTAAAAATAAAATTTTGGAATTTGAAGATGACATAATTCATAATTAGACAATCGACTTGTTCTCTGCTCAATTGAGATATTTTATATATATGTTCATTGAACTATTAAATCATAAATTTCGTCTAAAAGTCGTCTTTATATTCCTTAGTTTTATTTTCACCAATGTATTTCTTTTTTCCACCTTTTTAAAATCCTTCGATAATTTATGCCTCAAACCTTTTGTAATCGACTTTAAAAGACTTTTAAGTATAATATATAATATAATCGTCCTATAATAATATAATATATAATATAATCGTCCTATAATAATATAATATATAATATAATCGTCCTATAATTCGTAATTTAAACCAAACTTTCTGTGATATTTTTTTCTTTAATAGGTTATTTTTTTGAAACCAAATCCCCATAAATCAATTGAAGAGTAAGATATTATTTCTTTGCCTAAGATTAAACAGAAGACGACATTTACACAAATTTATTTACCGTTTAAAATATTGGAAATTTCTGGTATCCGCGCTTCTTCAACGCCTAATTTTCCATTCCACAAAACAGATGATAGAAAAGAGATGCGAAATTTTTATTATAAATCCAGCAATGTATATTTCACCAGACGATCCTCATATCCAACTAATAATAAAATAAATTTTAAGATACAAATTAATATCATGAACTTTAGTTCACTTTTAGCAGAAAACATTCACAATTGTGTTAAATAACTAAGGTACATGCAGTGTCGATCGTTCAAGCAACCAAAATAACCAATGACGTCAAAATACATCTGTACAGTCAAATAAATAGTCAGATAAATTTCCAATGCATCGTCTTTATAATTAGCAAAATCTTTGGATTAAATATCATTAAAAAAAGAAGATTTATAAGTCGGAACTCCAATTAAATCATTTCATTAGCCGGCTTTTTATTTTCCCTAACCCCCCCCCCCCACTCGCTATTTTCCTTTCTGCTATTTATCATTTTTATATTTTGTATTCCAGAGCTTGTTGGGTTTAAGAACCTAACTTATCTGTTTAAAACACCGCTGTAAATGTCAGATTTATGAGATTCAAACAATTCATTTCTTTATAAACTGTTTTTAAATCGTTTTACACTAAACCAAGAATTCATATTTAAGGATTTAATGTATTTACTTGTTTTTTAATTTAAGAATTGAATTGAATAAGCTATTTCGTGTCTTAAATTAAAGTCCACACTGTGCAGGTTTGTACTGTAAACAAATGTTTATCTTGTTTTATTTATTCTTCAAATTCTAAATTTTGAGTTATATATTTTCTACAGAGTGCTCACTCTCTGCTGGTTGAAAATAAATGTAAAATGTTGAGTGCTTCCTAAATTTATTACTTCATATTTTGTTGAAAATGCTGTAATGAAAACCTTAGACTGCAGACTGTGCAGACAAAATCTGGGCTCATCGTGGTTCACAGAAGGGAGGAGGAGGGGGGGGGGGAGTAAAAATTATATTCTATTTATTAACATGATATACTTATATATACTTATATACTTTCAGGTAATGAAGACGTAAGTTAAAGTGACTCTCCATGAATAAAGTGGAATTTCCGATTAACAACAGAACCGACATCAATGTCTGAGCTATAATTTTTTTTCTCTTTCAATCTCAACCAAAGTAACTTGTGAATTTCTGCTCATGCACAAATAATGGAGGAAAGTGACCACGTTTCATCTTTCCCTTACTGATCAGATGAGGGGAGGAAGGCCAGCCACAATAATTTCTAGTCCGAGCCACATTATTATCATTTTCTCGTCCGAGCCACCTCGACTTTCCAATATTATGTTTTATAAGTGTCTAGTTCTCCAAGATAAAACAATTTTTTAAGAATCGGGCCACGTCAGGGCATAAACGAAATATTGAATTTTTGTAAATCGATAAGAATAGTTTCAATTGAATTAAAGTTTTCGAGTTCTATGACCTTAAAAATGATCACCTTTTTTTACGCGCATTTTCAGATATTCCTGGTGTAGAATGCTGCAAATAATTCCAAGATTATAGAACTTTTTTCTAAATTATAGTGAAAACCATAGATTTTTTCCTGGTGGTTCCATGGGGAAAATGATAGGCATAGGAATGCCAAATGTTTTGCTATTTATTTCATATAGCGAAGGTTGCCATTACGGAGGCAGAAGAGTTTCAAGTTTTACCTAAATAAAGTTTGACATCATTCTCATGATTTAAGCATTGCATTACTTTAGTCTTTCCATATGTTATGCCCTAACGTGGCCAGATTTGTTAAAAATAGTTTTATCTTCAAGAATTAGAAACTTTTCAACACATAATAAACAAAGGACGAGGATTTCAAGGCGGTTCGGACTAGAAAATGAGGATAATGTGGCTCGGACGAGAAATGTTGTGGCTGGCCTTTCTCTCCTCATCAGATAAAGGTTTAAAAAGTTGTGAATCGGGCATGCCAGTAAATGGAGGGACACAGTACTATTCAGGTTAAAAATGAAAGATGTAACTAAGGTTATAATGCAAGGAAACTTAATTGCAGTAGCGTATACTCTGCGTACATATTGAAATATTGAAACAAAAATAGATGCATTAGTGTTCGTTCAGTATCTATGGAGGTTAAAAGCATTAAATTTTGATATTTTTGATAATTCACATAATAGTTTCCTATGACCAGAATATTTCATTGATTTTTTGTGTGAGAGATGGATCCCATGTCAGGCTTCGACATCTGTCTTGTGTTTACATTACCGCCCAGAAACAGTACACTGCAGTACAAAAAAACGCGTACACCTCTGAAATAACTTTCCTTGCATTATAACCTTGGACGTAACTAGTTAGTATAGTTACATAATACATTTTACAATTTATAGACAATCTCAAGAAACCAGACCTTTCACAATGTTGTAAATAAAAAGATTTTTGGAAATTGTACATTGAATAAAGAGTTAATGGGAACCTATTCCAGGGTTCCAACGGCCACTAGAAATGTTTTTTGTTCTCGCTTTTATGCGGAACAACATTCAACACCATTAAAATATATTCTCCTGTAAACCTCAAACATTCCTACTTGCCGGTCACTTCCTTGATCGAACTGACGTCATGCTATTTAAATTTAATGTTATTTTCAAATCTTTGCAACCTGATTGTGAAAAATGTTAACTTATATTAAATGATCAAACAGAAGTCATAGTTTGAAATATTACAGGTCTATGACACCGGATTGCAAAGATATAAGGATAATAAAATCAAAGTTAGTGGTAAAGACTTAGTTTCCTTTGTAAAACAGTGGGATGTTTTGCGTACAAGTCGTAAAGTTTACGTTTAAGTTTTTAAAACAGAAAGCGCTGTTCGTTAAAAATAACCAACGAACCGTTTTTTTTAATTATTAACTATGGCGTGGTTATTGCAATAGAAACTCTGGAGAAGATTGTGAAAATTAAACACTTTTTAAACAAGAAAAAAGATTCTTTCATATTGATAAGATGAAGGTTTAAAGGGTAACCTTGTGAAGTTACCCAAACAGTCCTTTTAACCAAGGAATTGAAATAAGAACTGTATGTGTCCCCAGACCTAATTATAAATAACTTATTCTTTATAATAAAAAGAGGTATAAGCACTATATACTATCTTTGCAGAAAAAGAAGAATTTAACTATGAGGTTTAACTAAGGTTTAACTAAGGTTTAACTAAGGTTTAAAACTAAGGTTTAACTAAGGTTTAACTAAGGTTTAACTAAGGTTTAACTAAGGTTTAACTAAGGTTTAATTAACGTTTAACTAAGGCTTAACTAAGGTTTAACTAAGGTTTAACTAAGGTTTAACTAAGGTTTAACTAAGGTTTAACTAAGGTTTAACTAAGGTTTAAATAAGGTTTAACTAAGGTTTAACTAAGGTTTAGTTAAGGTTTAACTACGGTTTAACTATGGTTTAACTAAGGTTTGATTAAGGTTTAACTAAGGTTTAATTAAGGTTTAACTAAGGTTTAACTAAGGTTTAACTAAGGTTTAACTAAGGTTTAACTAAGGTTTAACTAAGGTTTAACTAAGCCACATCAAGTCTTTATACTGATTTAATGAGATCGACTGGAGGATTCTTAATTCAATTAAAGTAAAGCCCGGAATCTCGACTGGATTGAGGATATGTAAATTTAAATATTTAAACTGAAATAAAGATTAGGTTTTCTTAACAAGTTAAAAAAGAATAAAACCCTTGAAACTAACATCTTAATTGATATCTAAGGCTAAAACTTTTGATAGGAGAGGAACTGACTGAGCCAATAAAAACAGTAGAAAGTTTTGATCTTTGGCTAAAATAGCGCTTAGCCATATCGACTATACTCGATAGCTTAAACTTTTAAATTCAACAAGGATTTAAGTTTTATTCCAAGCCAAGAAAGATATAAAAGGATGTAGACCCGACTGAGCGCTTTATGACTCTGGAAATTCAAATTTTTTACCACTGATAAAAACCATCCAGGCTGACATTTTTCATCAGATTTTAAGCACAGAAAAAAATGACTCCGTTAGGAAATTTTCCACAAAATGAAATTGCTAATTTTAAATTTTAAGAAGCAAAAACAATCTAGAACAAGACAGATTTTTTACTCCCATTAATTTAAAATTTTCATATTTCAAAAATTTCGTTTTTTTTTAAATATTGTTTTACACCTTTTTAGAGATCGGAATTCTCCTGATCGTATACTGCATGCACCTAGTGTCCTTCAATAGAGTAAATGATGAGAGCAAAGATTTTAAATATTTTTCCTAAAATTCTAGATGAAGAATGTAGATTGCTGATTAGAATGCACAATTGTATGTGTTGTAAGATCGGAACTTTAGTGTGGATATTATTGATCTTGACCGCTTTATCTCGATATCCAATGTGGATATTATTGATCTTGACCGCTTTATCTCGATATCCAATGGGGATATTATTGATCTTGACCGCTCTATCTCGATATCCAATGTGGATATTATTGATCTTGACCGCTTTATCTCGATATCCAATGAGGATGTTATTGATCTTGACCGCTTTATCTCGATATCCAATGTGGATATTATTGATCTAAACCGCTTTATCTCGATATCCAATGTGGACACTTTTGAGGATGAATGCTTGATCCCTCGATGATAGTTATCCCTGCATGGTATGACCATCACGGGATGAAGTTAATCCGTAAATCTGCATGAGATTGAGATGACTAATTGATCCCGCGGTTCATTGCATAACAGTCCTGATTTCTATACGCATCCACATTAATTATATATTTTAGATTCTTTAGAATATATAGTAACAACTACAATAGTGCAGGGGGTTGCATTTATTCATATTTCATGATATTTTTAATTTTACTGTTTCCAAATAATACATTTGAATGTTTTTAAAGTGAGATAGACGGGTTACCCACAAAGGATAAGACTACAGAAACGGCTCTACGAAAATGCAGACTATTTATTCACATTCCGTGTTTAATGATATTTTAACTTTCTTTTCCAAATCATTTAAAGTTCAATAGGAAGGCTACATAACAGACAAAAGACCAAAGTCAACCCTAAATCTTTACATTTCATGAGTTTAGTTTGTCTATACAGTCTCATCCTTTGTGAGTAAGACCCTGTATATAATTTTTAACTGGAATGGCGAAATATGTAAACAAAGGTTTTATTCAAAAGTAAGAAATTCGAAGAAATATAAAATTAAAAGTTTGCTCTAGCTGAGAAACAGCTCTTATCTTATTCTTCAGTTCTGTATTGAATTCAGCTGAAAAGAATTAAACAGAATAGAATGAATTTAACCGGAAAAGTTTAAACATCTTTAATTTAAGATCTAGGACAGAGCAATACGTACTTATGTCTGCCTGTCATAGAAAAAAGCCAATTTGTTTTTTTCTGTTGGACTTTGTTCTTTGTAGGGCAGCATTTTTAATTTTACCTTCCTTTACTGCATTACCTTTTTATGTTATTCAAATCTTAACAATTTTTAATCTTAAATATTAATCTACGGAATTGTGTCTTTGCCAAACTCTGATGTTCTAATCCCCATACATTTAAAACTTCAAACTCAGAATTCTGTTTGATCAAATTATGTAAGTTTGAAATATCAAAGGTTTACACCATCATGCAGGTTACAAAGATATGGGGATGAGAAAATTCGAGTTTGAAATTTGGATCTGAGAACCTTGAAAATAGAGCTGCTGAACGTGCTTTATCTTCGCAGCTCAACAAATTTAACTCTTCTGATTCAAACGGGAATAAGGCAAAGGTAAACAGGGTTGTGACTAACTCCGATTCTTCAATGGGTCAAATGCAGATTCTTGCAGATGACATTCTAAAAATCACCCTGGAACCACCACAAAATCAATTGGAGTTTTGAGGTTTTCAGGAGAACATTAAATCTACTGGTGAAGAAGTGATGATAGTCAAGCATTTTGCAGAAGTCTTGATTGATCTTGCCTGAAAATGTGATCTGGGTGATAAAGGCGGTAAACTATTTTGTATTTTTCATGATCTGAGAGTTTCTTTTGAAAACATTTATTCCTGTTTCGCGGATTTTTGATAATGAAGACGACATTTTCATATTTGCCAGAAATGTTTGAAAATCCAGCGCCAGCGAAAATTATTTTTTTAAAAATCAAAAATATTATGAAATATTAACTATATACAAATAAGTCGAAAAATAATCGATGACTACTGTTTGTAATATCTGAATGATTTGTTTGGAATAAAATTGATTTGTTAACGATCTCAGTTGAATGTTGCATCTTTCTGAATTTGTATGGACTATGTGAGTCGTTTTTAACAATTTTCCCCTTATAGACGCAACAGATAGAAGTAAGATTAGTAGCTATCAAAAGCGCTTTTTTATCACATTAAGCCTATACCCCCTTTCTTCATTTTCCGCGAAAACTTCCTTTAAAGGAATCTTTTGGCAATGCTAGTGACCTTTTCTCTCGCCAAGTTGAAGATATTAAGAAGCTTGGAATTTACCAAAGTTCAAACGAGCAGAAGAGAAGATGGGCTGTGGAAGTATGAGCTCATCTTTTTAAATCTTGTGGATCTATCTAAAAAGCATGGGAAGTATGATGTTTATAGTGAATTTTATATACTTGTTTGTGACTATGACGGTGCTGCTCAAGGGTGTAATGCAAGGAAAGTTAATTGCGGTCGTGTATACTCTGCGTACACATTGAAACCGTTCTCTTTGGGAGAAATTTGTAAACAAGAATAGATGCATCAGTGTTTGTTTAGTATCCGAGGAGGTTAAAAGTTTTGATGATTTTGATAATTAACATAATAGTTTCCTATGATCAAAATATTTCATTGATTTTTTTTATGTGAAAGATGGATCCCATGTCAGGCTTTGACATCCGTCTTGTGTTTACATTACCGCCCAGAGACAGTACACTGCATTACAAAAGATGTGTACACTTCTGTAATAACTTTCCTTGCATTAAATCCTTGGTGCTGCTAATAAGAGGGTCGTTTTTGAGCTCCTTGTGGACGACATGGACGAGGTGGTGGACCTCTTCAATCATCAACATGCATACAAGCTGGACTTCGGTGTTACCCCAGTAAATATTATAAATCTAAATCTGAAACCAAGCTCTTCTTTGGACTCTCCAAGGTAGCAGATTATTGTGAAGCTCACTTCCCTGAACACCAAGCTGGTGCCCAGAATCTCCGTGAGGATGGATAGGTTGATGTTATCATACACTCTGATGCTACCCCGGAGCTTGCTCATTCTACTGCTGCAAGCTTAGATTTTATGATCAGCAAAGCCCAACTATCCATCAAAGCCAACACGTTTTCTGGTTGTCTTCCTTCCCAGAGGTTTCGAAGTATGGAATACATGTAGGTTTGATAGGTTTGTTATGTAGCCCTGAAGATGATCTCCTTGGTGTAGATATCAAGGAGTTTGGTAAAGCTAAGCTGGACCTGTCTCCGGTGACATCAGAGAATCTCTAAGGAAGAATGTTACTCAAAGAAATATGTTGGGTAAAGTAGCTGGAGTATATGATCCTACTGGATTAGATGCAGAGCTGTGACCTCCAGATTGAAGCTGGATTTAAATGATCTCTGCCTGGAAAACTTGGGCTGGGATGATCAGATACCCGATTCATACTTGCAGAAATTGTTAGCCAACCTTAATGATATGACCTGCGCAATAACTATCTACATGATGCAGAACTATTCCAAGCCTATACAAGATTTGCTTCACACAGGGGTCAATTTCAAGCATGTCTATACAGTCGCTTTTACTCAAGACAATATATAACAGATTGTTCTCAGTTTTCTCTCTAAACTTAATTGCTTGATAAGATCGTTTTTTCGTTTATTTTTCAAAACGATTAACAACCCTACTCTCATACATGCCTATCTTAGTACTTCCCGTAACAATATATTAAGACTTTAAAATACATGTTGGTGAACAATTTGGATTTTTCGCAAAGACTTAACTATTGTATTCTTGTTTAACTTGAGCAGTGCAACATTATTAACTACAGTTTAAAACTTGGATTGTTTTAAACGAATCGTTCATGATTAAAAACCTTAGAAGTGAGTTTCCAGATAAAGAAAACGTTCGCGAAAAAATGAGAAAATGTACGTTTGTTTTTCGCAAACTTTTTCGCGAAGTTTCGCATTTAGCTGCAACAATTTTTTGTACAAAAAAACTTGTTGAATTCTCGGCTCTGAGAGAGTTCAGCATTAGAACTTTATTTTATATCATGAATAATAATTTTTCTTCCGTATTTTCGCATTTTTCTCAAGCAAACGAAATGCGATAAAACGCAAAGTTTTCTGCAGTTTATAACTCAAACTTAACTTAAAGTTTATTTATAGATTTGTTAATGCACAGTGCAACATGTTACCCCTCCCTCATCCTCAAACTTTCCACCCACGCAGAAACCTGTCTGGCACTATGCTAGACTAATGAGCAAAAATACCTTTTCTGAGTGCAGATTGTCATGCAAATGTTGGCTTTGTTAGCGAAAATAAAACAACGCTAGAAAACCTCTGAGTAAGAAACTTCTTTCAGTGAAAATAGTTGTTTTGTTAAAATATTTCTCAAGAGATCCTCAAGAGGTAATAAAGGGACTTGTAGCATTAAGATATTGAATTTTTGCCACAAATCCCAATTGTATAATACCTATATCTTAACAACCAGATTTCATATTTCAAACTTATATTGTCTGATCCACCAGAATTCATAGTTTGAAATATTTACGGTCGTTTTAAAAAAATTGGTTTTAGAAATCCGAGTTTGTGGCAAAGACTCAATTCCTTTAGGGGAACGTTACCTAACAAGTGTCAACAAAGCGCCCCTCATTCACAATATAGAGTACCCTTAAACTTTTTATTAAATTTTGATAGTGAATCTTTGTTTTTCTCCAATCTCTTAATGGGACTGTTAGCGTAATTTCAAATATCCAATTTACAACGGTACCCTTTAAACCTTTGACTTCGGAGACAGAAAGCTCCGGGTGCGTATCTGTCAAATAGAGTTTTAATTGCTGTAAACCCGAACTGTAAGATTACGTACAGTGAAAAGTCAGCACAGTAAATGTGACTTGTGTCGACCCTCGTAAATACTGAATATTTTACGTCAAAAGCAGTCGTCATAAAAGTAAAAATAAGATTTCTGGAAAATGTATATAAATTTTTCTCAAATATTAAACAGCTTTTAAAAAACGTGTTGAAAATTAATAAGGGAAAGTTCTACATCCTAATTCAGTCAATGGTGGAAAGGGTATGGTTGTGAATCCTTAACACAAAATAATTGAAATTACGCTTACAGTCCCTTTATGTTAGTTAATGCTAAAATCTGAATGCAAAAATCCACATAAACTTGTTTCATCCAACCTTTCCTAAATTATTTCATTAAAAAATAACAAATGTTTATTTTTTGGTCCTCAATGATAAAAGATAATGACTCGACAAATTCAATTATAAAATCAATTAATAACAATAAACATACACCAACACCAAAAATATAGACCCATGGAAAATAGAATTGCCATAATTTGGGCTTCAATTAATCTTGTACAATTTGTCAAACTTTTCAACAGAAAAAATAAATATATGTTTCGTTTTTAAAAACATTGTTGATGAATTTAATTTTTATGGATTAATAAAACATTTTATATAAAGAGGCAAGCGGACTAACTATGCACTAATGTATTTGGAGTAGAAACCACATATTCTTTGAAAATATGATTTATGGAAATACTATATTCACCTCTCCACCACCCAGACAAAAAAAAACTTTTTTAAAACTTTTTGGCCATGGTTCCTCTTAAAATTTATACAACTATGCTTTTAGAGGGCTTTTTCTAGTGACAATTTTAGTTTTTAAGTATCGTTTTTAATGCCACCAATTTTTCTTCAGGCAACATAAAAAAATAGGTTGAGGATTGTGCTTAAGGATGACGTGGGCTCCAACAAAACTGGTCTCGATCCAGATAAATAAATAAACATAACAAGCTTATATGTCCGCAAAACCACCCAGAATTGTACAGTCCGTGAAATCCAAATAGGTTGTCAAGTACTCCAAGTACTTGACAATTTAATTGGTGAAATCACACTTCTAGGGGTCAAAGTGTACTTCAATGACAAGCTGGGTCGTTTCAAATAGGTTGTCAACCTATTTGGGGTCGTTTAGTTAGTGATTTAATGGATTTCATGATTAAAATACATCACAATGATTTCTTTTTTGTTGAGCATATTGAATTGAATATAAATTTATGGTCAAATAATTATTTTAAGTTCATAAGGTATATTTTACAACCTGGGCTACCTGTTTTGCAAAACAAAGTGCGTTTTCCAATCAAAAATGGTGTATATTCCAATTCACCCCCTTTCCCCTATGATGTCTTGAAAAAAATCGTTAAATTCCCCCCCCCCTCCCTCCCCTTTCTTGTTATTTATTATTGTTTTCAGGGAGATTTCCCCGTTTCCCCCAAACCATTAAGGCGCCTGCTCTATATTTTAAATACTGTTTTCATGTACCGTTTTACTAAAAAATACAATCTACTCTCCCCCACCCCAACCCCCTTATATGACTAAGGGAGGGTTGGGGGGGGGGGGGTTTTGACTGATCCTTCCCTCCTAAAAGGCCTATATTGAAGGCTACCGGATCTGTAAATATTACTCTTTTCTAAAAGTCAAGAAGTTTCAGGTTGATATCCTGGGGCGTAACTAAGTACTTTTCTGGGGGGGGGGGCAAAATTTAATTTACAAGGGTTGGGAGGATGGTGTTAAAAGGGGGGCTTGTCGAAAATTTGTTCAAATGTGAAAGAAGTCTTTCAGGGATGGAAGTCGAAAAAAACAAACTTTCCAATTTTAAAGGCTTGGCTCTGTGTTCAACGTATTCCAATTGTATTACTATATCCTTTACCTTGTTCTAGTGATTTAAAAAATTAAATTCCATAAAATTAAAAACTTGAGTCAGTTCGTCTTGAATGTGCAATTGGCAAACTTTGATTAAAGATGGTCCACGGGCCATCCCGGGGCGGCTTATGAGGGGGGAGCGTCCAACCCCTTGGAAAATTGGGGGGATGTCCCCCACCGTCAAAAATTGGGGGGAGGTCCTCCCCCCTGTAAACTACGAACGCAAAAAGAGAGAGCATGCACCTTCCAGCCCTTTCATTTTGATTTTTAAGAATAGATAAAAAAAACTTCAAATCTCGCTAATAAATTTTCAACCTTCCACCTTTCAGCTGTTCATGGTTTTGAGTTTTGACATAATTCACTGTAAAAAACTTCAAATTTTTTGCAAGGGGTTGATAAAAATTTCGGCGTTGCAAAAAATTTCACGCAAAATTTCAATTATTTCACTCCCTCTGTAAATATCATAAGCCTTTCTTAGGAAAACCACCATGATCCTGGTAAAGTCAGTGAGGGGGGGGGCGAAATCAGGTTGCCCCCCCCACTATAGTAACGCCGCAGATGAGATCTCAATTGGAAAAAATAGGGTTGGGGGCAAAAATCTCCACCGACCCGTAACCTCTGCTTTATAGACATTTTTTTCTTTCAAAAACGTATATATTTAGCATGTGTTGGAAAAATTACAAATAATTGAAGGTTTTGGTTTATTTTCCAATATTGAATATACTGCATTTAATCATTCTTCCTGGATAAAGTGTAAATTAACTCCAGGAATGGAATTATTTGAAGAATATTTTAGGGAGCATTATTATTACTAAACTAAACTAAATTTAAATTCCTCTCTACAGAACTCATGTTTACCGCTTGTACGACTTGTACTGAATGACATATGAACAGGCAATGTTCACAACCAACCTAGGTAATCTATAAAATTTGGAATATATTTTAAACATCTCGTACATTTATATCTGGTAAGTTGAAAAATGTCGTCTTATGAGCAATCTATCTTTATCTATGGCTCGATCCGTTCAGCCGTTTTGACGAAACCAACAAATTGGAAACAGAAAAGGCAAAATCAAGGTATCTAAAGTGATAACCCTGGAATAGGAAGTCGACTTTTAGACTTAACTTATGACATTAAAGAGTCCCATAGAGGCCGAGCAAATGTACAGAGTAAACAGACTCATTCTAATTAGAAGGGATTAAAGAGTCCCATAGAGGCCGAGCAAATGTACAGAGTAAACAGACCCATTCTAATTAGAAGGGATTAAAGAGTCCCATAAACATGAGGCCGAGCAAATGTATACTGAGTAAACAGACCCATTCTAATTAGAAGGGATTAAAAAGCTGATCATTGTAAAGATATTTGTTTAATAATCACATCGAATACACTTCAGTTTTATTTTGATGTCGTCTTCCTATTCTACAGTTATCTATCTATCCCTACCCATGCTGCTACCCCATTCTAATTAGAAGGGATTAAAAAGCTGATCATAGTAAAGATATGTGTTTAATAATCACATGGAATACACTTCAGTTTTATTTTGATGTCGTCTTCCTATTCTACAGTTATCTATTTATCCCTACCCATGCTGCTATGTTATAGTTTGAATCCCTGATAAAATTTATTCATGTTAAACTCCCATTAATATGTTTAAACCTAGTCTTCTGAGAAACATAAAATATAAACAATTAATGGTTTATTTAATGGCAGGCTCGAGCGTTCAGACGGGTTTCTAAAAACAGTCGAAGGGATTTCAAGTAACTCTCCATTTAAGAAAAAAAGGGGGCATGTACAAATCACAACGGTACCCTTGAAACCTTCATCCGTTTTTTTAGCAAGAAATGCGCAAATCACTTTTAAAGAGAAATCACAAATGAACTTTTCCTACTTGATTAGACAATGAAGGGCCACTGGAAATTACGTTTGGCAGTCAATTTAAGCAAAACGAATAACTCATTAAAATTTAGAAAAAAAGTATGTATTCAATGTAGCGATCCCTATTTAAAAAAAATATTGAAACTTGCCGACGGCCCCGTTCAAGAAAAAGTTATAAAAGTGATAAACAGACCCTTTAAACTTGGTCAATAATGAAACGGACCCTTAAACTTGGTCAATAATGAAAAAGAACCCTTAAACTTGGTCAATAATGAAAACGGACCCTTAAACTTGGTCAATAATGAAAACAACCCCTTTAAACTTGGTCAATAATGAAAACGGACCCTTAAAACCGTGATTAAAGTGTTAAACTGTCCAAGTGTGAAAGGGAAAATTGAATATTGGTTTTCTATAAAACTAATGAGGGAAAATAGATAGAGCCGTAAAAGAAGTTAGATAGATGGATAGAAGGTGAAACAGAGAAGGATCAAAATCATCTTAAAATAATAGAGACAAAAATATTACATTTAAAGGCAATGATCGTCTGAATAAAAATTATTGAGAAACCTGTCTGAAAGTTTACTATTATAGAGGACGTGAGTCAGACTCTAATAAAAACGCATAAATAACTTCCAGTATATATATTTCTTATAACTTATTACTAGAGGGTTCAGAACTAGAGCCAATATCGATATCACACGTGTAGACTGTAGATGATTTATCAGTACTATGCCCCGTATCCGTTCTATCTCATTCTGTTGAATCTTGTGGAACTAGTTTAACGCGGCCAGGCATCGTCTTCCACACTATCTTCTTTAGTTGTTCTCTTTAAAAATTACTTAAAGATTATTGCAAGAGAGAAACAATTACTGTATAGTGTTAATATTCAACTTTTTTCATACAGAAACCCCCGCTATTGCTGCTATCTCAAACTTGCTCAGAGAAAATGGTTCAAATTGTACCGTTGTAAATCGGATATACCCACCCTCGAGGTATAAATTACGTCTCTTTAAGATACAATTGATTTCACCAGAATTAGGAATTGATTGCAAAACTTTAAAACAAATATCACAAATATTGGTTTCCGAAAAGCTCGAAAGCTAGCAAATATGATTTTAGCAGACTACAGAACAGTTGCTTAAATGATATTGTGGAATTAAATTCACTATTTACTCCCAAAACACAGAAAATAAAAATAAATATTTAAAGTTTTTAAAATAAATAGTTGTCAGTAAATATTGGAAAATGAAAAAGGCGATTTTACTAAATAATGGTTTACTACATTTTTTTAAAAGTAGAAACATTATTTATTATTATTTGTTGCAAGCTTTATTTAAAGGAACTGTAGAGGAAAAATGAAAGAGGGTATAATGTATATGCTGTAACCTAAGAACTTCAGTAGTTGATCGAGACCTTCAAGAGTGTCTCCGTCTGTATTACATAATACGGACGTTTCAATTATATTATCAATTATATCTTCAAAAAATGAAAAATTATTAGATTCAAATAATAAATGGAGCAAACCTGAGTTTTTGAGGCTCCTCTGGGATATCTTTTTTTCAGATTGGTTGCGCATTTGCTGAATATGATCTGTCTAAAACCTAGAATCTTATACCAAATCGTATATATATATATAAGTTTTGGTATGATTTTCACACAGTTTTACATCAATTTCTCGAGACAGGAACATCAGATAGAAATCTTTTGGGCTCGATTAACTCCTAAAGTTCTTAGATTTCAGCATATACCTCTTTTCATTTTTCCTCTACAGTCCCTTTAAGTATGATAAAAATGAATCGCAACCTGAGGAATTATGAATTTCGAAAACTATTTTTATAAAACATTTGTTTATTTGTACTTTGCTGTAAAGTTAGTTGAAGATAGTTGACTGATTTATGATCGTAAATATCATTATTTATATACGCTTCTCAAATTTAATATATTTCAATATATATATCCAGCTCTTCTACTTCAACCCGACTTAATATATCAGAGATTGATATTTATATATTCATATATTTATTTGTTAGTTTTTGGATTAAGATAGAACTACAAAAAATGCCATTCATCATTGTTTTTTATGGATTTTTCTTGAAAATTTTTTTCGTTAATGCCGTTGATAATAATCGAGATCGTTAACTAACGGTAAATTTAAAAAATCGAAAAATACCATTAACGAAACAAACGTTTCGTTCTTACTTTTAAAATTGACGGCTAACTGTCATATTGTTAACATTGGAACATGCCCAGCCCTACTCTTCTAGAAATTCAAACTTTGAAATATATATCCAGTTCCATGAAGAGCAGAGCAGAGATGAAATGGGACCAATAATTCCAAATTAGCTTTTTCATCCCAATCTGTTTCCTGCTCCTGCTACGCCGTAGAGAGAGAGAGAGAGGAAAATTCAAACAGATTTAATCGATTTCAGATAGATCATCGGGAATTTTTTAGTCCTGTCTCATTTCATTTTACAATTTGCAAAAACACAGATGATTTCAGTATATCCCAGAAATCGTGAATATTTTTAAAGGGACCGTAAGCGTAATTTAAGTCACCCTTCATATAAAAATAGCAATACCCGATTTACAACATTATCCTTTAAATCTTAGGTTCGTCAAAACTCAAATTTGTTGAAGATAGCCTTGTAAAGTGTTTAATTCCGATAATTTCTCCATTGTTCCTTATAAGCAAAAAACGCGCAAGTCATTTTTGCAAGGAACCCACAAATAAAAATAGATAGTTAAAATAAATATTTAACTCATTCTTCATCAGACAAAGCTTTCAAAGGTACCGTTACAAACCAGACCTGTGACTTCAGCCAGGGGCGGATACAGGGGGGTGGCGGGGGGACATTCGCCACCCCCTGACAGATTCAGATTTCGAGGCAAAAAATGTTCCCAATTTTATAAATCGTATGTGTTTTTCAAATTCAAGCTTTTTTTATTTAATGGAAATCTTGACTCTCTTTTCTTTAGTTTAATTTAAAAATCTCCAACAACAAGTAAATGTTATTGTTAACGATAAATTTAGAATTAGAAATTTGTAAGAAACTAGACTTAAGTTATAATATTGTCCATATCTAGTAATGTTCCTTAATCAATACTCATTTATCAAAATTGTAATATTGGTCCTAATTTTGATGCATTTAAGTATAAATAGTAATTTCTTTTTGTTTTTAAATTGCTAATGTTCCTATTATTGTTCCTGTTCCTAATACTGTGTCCGACCCAACTTAAATCCCTTTCCTAATCCAATATTTTTGTTCCTAATTCCTAAACAATCTTTTTATTGTTCCTAAATCCCTGTCCTCATCCATTATTTTTGTTCCTAATTCCGGAACAATCTTTTTATTGTTCCTAAATCCCTGTCCAAATTCTTTAATTTTGTTCCTAATTCCTGAACAATCTTTTAATTGTTTCTAAATTCCTGTTCTAATCCGTTAATTTTGTTCCTTAAAGTTAAAAATCTAGTTTTTTAGTCTTTAGTCATTAATTTTGACTCTTTTTGAGTCTTTTAAGTCAAAAAAAAATTTCTCCTGCGGCACGATTTGTTGTTCCTAATTATTAATTTTTAGTTCCTAAAAAATCTTGCCCCCCCCCCCCCACTTAAATCCTGTATCCGCCCCTGACTTCAGCGCTTACATGACTATTTGGGCACCTTTGTCCGTTCTAATCTTCTTTAATTGAAAAGTCTGTGCAGCACATATCAAGTTAAATCGCTCTTGCTAAGCGCTATCCTGTACAAAATTGTAAAGCTATAGACTGAAGGGGGCATTGAACTGTAAATTAGTTTTGTATATCGTACTTTAGATTGTTTTTAAAGAATATTACAGTACAGTGTGCAATATGGTTAGACTGATACCAGGCACGATATGAGACCTGACTCGGAGTGTATTTGCTACCTATAGAAATTGTAAAACATGTAAATCGTAAATTTTTATAAATATGTACTCAAATATTCAAATATATCCTTGTGCATTATATTCACTTTGTATTATTTACATGTATATAGTAAATCCTCTGTGTAAAGGAAGTATCATCGTTGGATTTCTTCAAATTTTTTTCTTCATTTTTTTACTTCAGAATGAGAGGCACTGTATTTACAGAAATGGAGAGTTAAAGGGAGTGTTCGCGAAAAATGAAAGGGGGACAACAGATAGAAGTAAGATTAGTAGCGATCAAAAGCGCTTTTTTATTGCATTAAGCCTATACCCCCTTTCATTTTTCGCGAACACTCCCTTTAAAAAAGTGGAAAAAAGGAAAAATACCGGATTTTCCTAAAAAGCGCTTAAGTGACCTGTCCCCTTTCAGTAATTGACCCCACTCACTTTTTTTCAATGATCCCACCCACCCAGGGAGTAAGGAATAGAAGGGAGATATAAATGACGCGGATCGCTCTACCATATGATTATACATGCTTTGCAGACGGGTACTCCACTTGTATAAGAAATATTCAGAATATGTTATTGTATACGCAGTAAATGTACATCAGACAAATATTTCTTATTCAAATGAAGTACCATCTGCAAAGCATGTATAATCATATGGTAGGGCGAACCGCGTCAGTTATATCTCCCTTCTATTCTTTACTCCCTGTACCCACCCCTCTTTTTTTAATGATCCTATCCACCCCTCTTTTTTTCAATGATCCTACCCACCCCTCTTTTTTCAATGATCTCATCCACCCCTCTTTTTTTAATGATCCCACCCACCCCTCTTTTTTTCAATGATCCCACTCACCCCCTTTTTTCAATGATCCCCCAACCCCCTCTTTTTTTCAATGATCCCACCCACTCCTCTTTTTCAATGATCCCCCCACCCCTCTCTGTCTGAGTGACTTGAAATTATTGTTGTGATGCAAGATTAAAGATTAAAGTAACGAATAAGCTTCTCTGCACTTGACAGACAATGCTTATATTAAAAGGGACAATTCACTACAGATAAAAGTTTAATTCATAATATTTAGTACTAAATGATACTTTTATTCTATTTGGTTAATTTTTTCTGTATTTAAAGTTGATCAGAAGAAGTGTATTTTTTTTGCTGAAGTTTTTAAGATTTTGATTAGATGCCTTTTGTACAAAGATTGAACTCAATTAATTGATCGTACTACCTTAATAAGTTAGAAATTCCTCAATATATTTTTTTTCATTCAATTATGAAAGGTTACCTTACCAAACATAATTTTTTATTGATTGCTGTTAAAACGATGTAAAATTATTACCATTCAATGAAACTTGAAAGTAACAAGGTAAACCAACTTTTACTATACTAATCTTTTATAGACCAATTTATTTCTAATATCTATTGTTGGAGAGTGTAAAATTCATGAATAATCATTAAATAAGTTTAGAACCTTTTATAATTCGGTTTAAAAAGGCTTATTTTTTCTTGTGCATCCAAATAAATTTTGTCAAGAATGAAATATTATTTTAATTAGACTAGATGTGTCTAATCAGTGTAAGCAGCTCTTCTGTATACTAGCCAAGTAGAAATAGAACTTAGTTCTTAAAGTTTCCTGGCACCTCATGATCTCTTCAATTCCTCTTTAACCAGTTCATCAGATAAAGGTACTGTTCTACAGACTAGACCAGAAGAACTAGTTTAAAGGAACTGTTCCACAAACCAGATCAGAAGAACTAGTTTAAAGGATCTATTCTACAGACTAGACCAGAAGAACTAGTTTAAAGGATCTGTTCTACAGACTAGACCAGAAGAACAAGTTTAAAGGATCTGTTCTACAGACTAGACCAGAAGAACTAGTTTAAAGGATCTGTTCTACAGACTAGACCAGAAGAACTAGTTTAAAGGATCTGTTCTACAGACTAGACCAGAAGAACTAGTTTAAAGGACCTGTTCTACAAACTAAATTAGAAGAACTGGTTTAAAGGAACTGTTCTCCAAACTAGATCAGAAGAACTGGTTTAAAGGCACTGTTATACAAACTAGATCAGAAGAACTGGCTTAAAGGAACTGTTCTACAAACTAGATAAGTAGAACTGGTTTAAAGGAACTGTTCTACAAGATAGACCAGAAGAACTGGTTTAAAGGAACTGTTCTGTAAACTAGACCAGAAGAACTGGTTTAAAGGTCCCACAGTTCTACAAGAAAGATCAGAAGAACTGGCTTAAAGGAATTGTTATTACAAAATAGACCAGAAGAACTGGTTTAAAAGAACTGTTCTACAAAATAGACCAGAAGAACTGGTAAAAAGGAACTTTTCTACAAACTAAAGAAATGGCTTAAATGTACTGTTTAAGGTTCTATTATATTCAACTTAAACTGATAACGGTAGAAATTGCTATCTTATCCCCTAATGTGGTAAATTGTTTGATGTTTCGTTGAATGAAAGAAATTTAAAATAAAAATGAGTCCATGGAAAAACAGTCATAAAATATTCATACGGAAGAAAATGTGAAGCTAAAAATGCAAAAACGCTAAGGTTTACATTTCTCGATTCAATAAAATTTTATATGTTTATAATAATCCATAGGAAACCCAGTTTATTATATTTTTTTAAATATAATCATTGTATCCACAACCTAGTGAAAAAAAGCCTTTGCGTGGAAACATTCGAGTTTCGAAAACGTAAAAATGAGTTAAAACTGAAAACTAACCGTTATAAAACCTGAAGTAATTGGTCAAACTTAATCGGATTAAACTTTAATAAAGCAAATTCATAAAGTTTCATCCTTGCGTTTCACTTTTCCAAGAAACTTGTTGATAATTATAATTATTAAAGTTTATTCCACACACAAATAATGGTACAATAAATTAAGACAAAGACATCATGTAAATATATATAGAATATCTCTTATTAGTCATGGTACATAAAAAAACAAATTATCTCATTAGATTCATGATAATTAAAGTCGTTAAAAGAAAAATTGATTGATATAAGATCTAGCAGTTCATAAATGACAGGTATTTTCCTATTCTGATCATATGGTAACTTTGAAAACGCTAAAATTTGTTTAACAAAATGTTTGTTGATTTTTAAACAAATTATGATGTAAACGAAAGCTTGACTTATTTATACTGTTCATTCTTTCAGAAAATAACTGGATTAGTACCGAACTTTAAACTCATATCAGATCTGCGTAGTTGAGATATTAGCTTGTTTATATAAACACAGAATAAGAAAGGAGATGACACTGCTCCTTGTCGTACTCCGATAGTAACAGAGCAAGTTCCAGATAAAAGGTTTCCTCATATAACATTTCACTTCTGATTTGCGTAAATATAAAGCAAATATCTAAGGAGCAAAGGTGATATATTTCTTTCCAGTAGCTCTGGAAATAACTTTTTCCACCAACAAGATCAAATGCCTTGCTGAGTTCCATAGAACAGGCAAATACAGGTCTTCCTGCTCTATTGTAGTAATCTACAACACTCACAATTCCCAATGCACATAAAGATGAACTGGAGTTGGCCTGAAACCCATCTGAAGTTCATCTGTACTCAGGTTTTCCTCTTCTAGGATAATGATTAACCAGTCTAACAACTTTAGAATAAGGGCTTCCAATAGCTATGGTTCTATAGTTATCACTGCTAGTTATATCTCCAATATTATCCTTAACATGCAATGGGAACAATTGTACATAGTAAAAGGAAGACTGGAACCTTCCCTGTTCTCAAAAACCATTTAAATAAATTTGTCACGTGTTGTATTAGCTCTGGAGGAGAATTGATTAAACAACCTGAATTAAAATCAAAAACTGGGTAAGATTTAGAAGATTTAAGCTTGTTTAAAGCTGATGCAACAGTCTGTGTATTTACTTTATCTATGTCCTGCAGTAATGTCTCATCTATTCTGGAATTTATAGATTTGGAAATACCATTAAACTCATCTCCTGGTTCCTAGTTCATGTCTCTGGTATAGTTCTTAGTATATGTCAGCAAAATGTTCAGAAATATCCTGTCAACTGCATTCTTCCATCTACAGTATAGAAGATATATTTCTACTTTTTCCGCGTTGTTTCTTGATTTCTTTGTAGATATCAACTCCACCATTTAATAAACCATTAATAAACTTATCTTTTTTAATGTTACTAGCCTTATAGGGCGCTTCGCGCCCATCTTCTAAATTAATTGTGAACATGTTCTCTTTGTGTACATCGTAAAACAAAACAAAAATAATTCGCGGATTTTCACAAAAAATTTCGAGGATTTTCAAAATTTTAAAAAAATTAATGAAGATCGAATTTTGATGGAGACAAATATTTAAAATTTCAATCATTCATAAACCTTCCCTGGGGTCCCTTGATGTCCCACAAAAAATTTGGGCCCGCTCGGTTCAGCCGTTTTGACGTTTATTGGATACAAACAGACAGACAGACAGACAGACAAACAGACAGACAAGCCAAAGGAACTGAGTTCTTTCCACAAACTATGGTTTTCTAATCTCTATATCTTTGTAACCCAATGTCGTAGACCTTAGATATTTCAAACTATTGATATATATAGATAAATTAATCCAAGTTTGAAATATCAAAGGTTTACACCATCAGGTTGCAAAGATATTGGGTTCAGAAAATATGAGTTTGTGGCAAAAACTCAATTCCTTTACGGATAGATTAGATGCCCTCTCATTACCATGCTGAATTCCAAAGGAAAGTTTTTTAATACCCATGCTTATTAAAAGACTATCCAGTTTGTAATATTTGATCATATGTCAAACATTATTTACTTTTTGTTAGACACTACAAACTCCCATGTATCTAAATGTTCTTATCTAATTATTCAACTTAATAAAAACAAATATATGTATCTATCTATATACATATCTATTAATATTAGCTTTATATCTACATATACTTATCTATCTATCTGTCTAACTATCTACCTATCCACTATCTATTTTCTCCTCAGTAATCGTAAAACAATGCAGAATATAAATTGATAATGTGATGGGTCCATTAAATAATTAATTACAATAAATTAAGATGAGTTAAAAGTTTGAATTCATTACTGTGCTAAATTAATTGCGAATCTAACCAAATGCACTTAACTGAACATTTACCAACAAAAAGAAACTTCAGTCAAATTTAAAAGTTTCAAAAGATTAAGATTTAAGAAAGTTCAGCTGAGTTTAAGTGATGATGTAGTACCTACTCCATAACATTTTACTAGAGACGTATCTATCTAGGTCTACTCGTAACCAAAATCAACCAGGACTAATTCTCCGATTCTAAAGGACACACAGCCCAAAACTCTACTCGTATAATTCAACGAGGTCACAAGCTACCTTTCAAGCTATATTCAATTCGATTACCAATTATCAAGGCAAGATCTACGCTTGTATGTTTCAACGAAAACCCAAACTTTCAAGCTATATTCGATTCAATGCTAAATCAACTAGCAAAGATCTCCACTTGTATGTTTCAACGCGAACCAAAGCTTTGTTTCAAGCTCAGTATGCTTCTGATAACTTAATCAAAAGCCGAGTCTCCATCAACTGATCTATATTTCGTATAGTTCATATTCGAGTTGGGTTATTTACAGCGTAATTACAAGTTATTAGCGGTTACTATCTATAATACATTAAATCACATTTATGGGAATGAAGTTATTTCTATCTACAACCATGGAATGGATTAATCGCATTACAGGATTTGCGTAGTTACTATGTGAACAAATGATACGTATATATTAGATTAGGCCCCAAGTTTTGCTACAATGATAATCTTTACGAAGTGAATACATTATTAGGTTATACACTACATACTATATTATTATTATAAAGATTTATTCACACACAAAGATACGTGACTAAGATATTAGACAACTCCGAAAGATAGTCATCAGAGTATACAGAAGAAGTTGACATGCGTTGATACCTTCTTCTTCTTCTCCTCGACCCTGACCTACAAGATTATCTACAGAGTATACAGAAGGAGTTGGCATGCGTTGATACCTTCATCTTCTACTCCTCGACCCTGACCTACAAGGTTTTCTACAGAGTATACAGAAGAAGTTGACATGCGTTGATACCTTCATCTTCTACTCCTCGACCCTGACCTACAAGGTTTTCTTCAGAGTATACAGAAGAAGTTGACATGCATTGATACCTTCATCTTCTGCTCCTCGACCCTGACCTACAAGGTTTTCTACAGAGTATACAGAAGAAGTTGACATGCGTTGATACCTTCATCTTCTGCTCCTCGACCCTGACCTACAAGGTTTTCTTCAGAGTATACAGAAGAAGTTGACATGCGTTGATGCCTTCATCTTCTACTCCTCGACCCTAACCTACAAGGTTTTCTACAGAGACAGAAGAAGTTGACATGCGTTGATACCTTCATCTTCTACTCCTCGACCCTGACCTACAAGGTTTTCTACAGAGTATACAGAAGAAGTTGACATGCGTTGATACCTTCATCTTCTACTCCTCGACCCTGACCTACAAGGTTTTCTACAGAGTATACAGAAGAATTTGACATGCGTTGATACCTTCATCTTCTACTCCTCGACCCTGATCTACAAGGTTTTCTTCAGAGTATACAGAAGAAGTTGACATGCGTTGATACCTTCATGAGAACAGGAGCTGCATGTGGAAAGAAGACAGGGAGTTCTTCTAATGCAAATTCTTTCTTGATTCCATACTACACGGTACTACCCCCCCCCCCCACACACACACACACAAACGAAGATCAGAAAAAATGCGCCTTAATTATTCTTGGTTTATATTGTTGCTAACAACTTTATCAATTATAAATTGCAAAAACTTTGAAGCTTCAGGGGTCGGTGTTAGAGGTATTAAAGATACAATGGATGCATGTTTAGAAAATTGAGATAAATGTTTAAAAGTTTAGAAAAACAGAGTTTAAACTTTTGAATAAATAATGAAGAAATGATTAAATTCCTCCCAAAGGGTTCTTCCAACTACATTCAGATTATGTTAAAAAGTTTACCCCTTAATGTTGTTTAAAAACATTTACTGTTATTTAATCTTTAAAAGATATTTAGTAAAAAAAATCACAAAAATTTGGCCTTGGGCTTTGGTTTCCATTCGCTATAAGAACTGTGGCTGAGCCATAATTTTGGCGTAGTAATATGGACAACAAATTTGGATTGTGCGATTTTGGTATCCAAAAAACGTTAAAACGGTAAAAATTATTAGGGCCAAATTTGTATGGGTTCCTGGCCAGGCAGTAGGGTTTATGGACGCAACAATGAAAGCCTGAACAAATACATGCAAATCTTAAATTATTATGTATCAACAATGTATGACATAAAAAATTCTTTGTATTATTAGAAATGTATTTTTGTTAAAATTATTTCTTCGGAATACTTCATTAATTAGTGCTGCATCTGCAGTTTAAACATTCAGAGCTTTTTGTGTAACTTTAAATATATAGGGAAGATTTTAGAAATTAAATGGTGAAAACCCGGGGGGGTGATGAAGATCCCCCCCCCTCATATAATTATAGTTCTTTGTGTGAACGTCTAAGCACTACGGTATTTTTGCTAGTCTCGTTTTTGCAAGCGTCAATTTTTGTTGTACTTCATTTTTGCCAAATGAACATTTTTTCCTAGCCTAGCCACAGGGCTCGGTCTCTAGCCTGTCCTAGCCACAGGGCTCGGTCTCTAGCCTGTCCTAGCACTTGGGCTCGGTCTCTAGCCTGTCCTAGCACTTGGGCTCTCTTTCAGCCTGTGGCGACTCAAAAACCTAGCCTGACGTCAAAAATGTCGTATTGCTTATTGCGTAATTACTTTTTTGCCTTTCTAGATGTATATGTAAAAATAACATTGGCAAACATGTGGTGGTAGTGCCTAATAATCTTAGAACTGGTATTGTTGATGATTGATAATTGAATTAAGAAAGAATTTTTTTCGAGATAATCTTTTCCGAAAATAAATAATTATTTTCAGATAATGGAGAAGGAATGTCCCCCCAGCTTTGCTCGGCAGGTAATCTAAACATTTTTATTTATCGCCCAATTTTGTTTTACCGATAATAGTACATATATTTGTATGATGTAGATCTTATGTACACTATACATATCACCCTGTCATATATAGATCTTATGTACACTATACTTACACCCTGTCATATATAGATACACTATGGGAACCCAGCCTTGTAAAGTTTACTAGGTACTCCAGCCGTTTACCCGCACTTGGACGATTTTACTTTTTGCTATTAAAGTCGATTCACTCAATTTAGACTCTTAAAACTAAGCTAAGAACGTTCCAGTGGTTCTCCTGAGTTCCCCAATCAAAATTTGAGGCAAATCGATCAATGGGTTAATTCAGGAGTTATGATCGGATATACAAACAGAGATTTCAACTTTATAAATAGGTAGACTAGCTTCGGAACCCAGCGCTGCCAAGGTTACACAAAGTTACTCCCACCGTTTACCCGCTCTTGAACGATTTTAACGGGAAACTTTATTTTCGCTATTAAAGTCGACCCATTCAACTTAAAATCTCAAAACCAGGCTAAGAACATTTCCGTAGTTCTTCCAAGTTCCCCAATCAAAATTGTGGACTAAATATGTGAAAAAAACTATTCATAACTTAATAAGTAAAGTATCTATTTGGCCATTTTTTCTTCACTTTGTTATTCATGAGCTGGGTTGGAAATTGATAAGAAATTTATATGTTTAAAATTAGACTTTATAATCTTTAGACTTATCGAGGTATATTTTTGTTGCTGTATGACCGAGTAGTCTCTACTCACCCCGGACTATCCAGAGTGAGAAGCATTCGGTTTCTTTTATTTGAAATCAAACGTGTTTTGGTCTATAATTTAACAATAATTTAACAATAATTTAACAATCTACAAACTTACTGATTTGTTTATTTTATATTTTTTCATTCAAAATGTATATGCCGACAAAAAAGTATTTAAGAAAAAGGCTAAACAATTTTAATGGGTGAAATTGTGATCGAAAGTCGCAGCTTTCTGAAAATATTGACAGAACCGTGGTGGACTCTAGAGACAAGTTTTCCTAATCATTTATCATCTCTAATAATCAATCAATCACCAATTTGATAATTTACTTACTTATCTTTATTCCTTAAACAAATTATTGTAAAAAAACGGATTATCGGCTAAAGAACATAAATGCATTAAATTGATTTATATTAAGTATTTTACATAAAATATTCCCCTGAGTCATAAATGCATTACATTGATTTATATTAAGTATTTTACATAAAATATTCCCCTGAGTCATAAATGCATAAATACTTTAGAAATGAAATAGTGTTACTGGTAAATCAATGCATTAATGCAATGTAACAAATGAATTTCAATTTAACCCTAATAAAACCTAATAAAACAAGCAACCCCGATTTTAACGGTACCCATAAAACCTTCATATATAAAGGATAACGTCGTTTTCTAGCTTGAGAAATTTTAATTCTAATAATTTCTCCATCGTTACTGATCAAGAAATATGCAAGTAATTTTTGCAGAGAAACCACAAATAAAAAAAACAGTTTTCAAAACAAAAACATAAATTCAGATTTAATAAGAATAAAGGTTGGATACCGTTGGAAACCGGACTTGTCACAAATCACATGGAGGTTTATTTGACACTTAAAATTACGTTTACAGTCCCTTTAATGCATTGTATTTTCTTTATTGTACAACTATTAGAGTGTAAAATAAATATATTTTTGATTTCTAATAAAAATTTTTGATTTCTAATAAAAGAAATAATATTATTAAAAATTAGACCAGTTATTAGTTTCGAACAACAAAATAGTTTTTTTTAGAAATAAACAATATTTGACTTCACCTATTTTTAATTAAGTTTTTTATCTTAAAAGATTTTTAACATCCTTGCAATGCAACCAAACCACAAAAAAATTCACTAGAAGGGGATTATTCATTTGGTTTGCTGTCCCTATTAACCTTGTAAAGCCTTTATTTGTATGTACGGCTTATTCTCACTGATTAAAAGTTGGTCCTGTACTTGACATGAACCGTAGTTTATAATGCAACCAGTTGGCTTGTATTAATTTGAATGTTAGAATAAAACTAGAAAAGATGTAAGTAAGGTTTCCAGCGAACGAAAACTTTTTCGAAAAAATACGAACTTTTCCGTTTGTATTTCACAACTTTTTCGCGCAATTTCGCATTTCTTCGTGAAAATACGAAACTTAGAAAAGCGAAAAGATGCCAATACGATGCAAAATTTCGCAAAAACACTCTTTGCGCAAAATAATTTCTATTTTTGTTATTTGCGGACCGTCACTTCGTGTTTTATGCAATCGTTTGAAATCCCGTTCATTAAAAAACAGTATAATAAAATTTTTCAAAAAAGCTAAAATGTTTTTTCATCCTAAAGTTTTGTTTCAAATATCTATCTATAATTTCCCCCTGTGAGAACACAATAATATATTTTACAGGCACAATTACACTTTTTGTGTTGCAATGTTTTCAAGATCTGATGCAGAGCTGTAAGCCTGTATGCAGGGCAGGCTTTAAAAATATCTGTTATTATTTAGTTTCTATCCTGCATGGCAATCTATACACTCAGTATTAGTATGGGAAGTTCTATGGGATTTTCAGGTAATCTTAGACTTATCTAGATTTATATACACTGTATACCTTTCAGTACACTGTACATTTTACACTGTTCAGTACATGTACATACTTTTCCTTGATTTTCTTACATAGACGCACTCATCACATGTACATACTTTTCCTTGATTTTATTACATAGACTCACGTATTACGTGTACATACTTTACCTTGATTTTATTACATAGGCTTATATATCACATGTGCATTCTTTACCTTGATTTTCTCAAATAGACGCACATATCACATGTACATACTTTACCTTGATTTTCTTACATAGACTCACAAATCAAATGAACATACTTACCATGTTTGTCTTACATAGACGCACTCATCACATGTTCATACTTTACCTTGATTTTCTTACATAGACTCACACATCACACGTACATGCTTACCTTGATTTTCTTGCATAGACTTACACATCACATGTACATCCATTACGTTGATTTTCTTACATAAAATCACTTTTCATGTGCATATGCTTTACCTTGATTGTCTTACATAGACTTGTATGTACATCACGTACTTTATCTTGATTTTCTTACATAAACTAATACATCACACGCACATACCTTTCCTTGATTTTCTTACATAAACTCAAACATCACACGTAAATACCTTTCCTTGATTTTCTTACATAAACTAAAACATCACACGTACATACCTTTCCTTGATTTTCTTACATAAACTCAAACATCACACGTACCCTTTCCTTGATTTTCTTACATAAACTCACAAGTACAATGTATAAACTTTACCTGAAAAACTGTAAAGGAGAACACTTTCCTTGTTGGTAATTAATCTTTAATTAATTGCAGGGAAAATGACGAAAGTCATTAAATCAATTTTTTAAGCAATGATAAATTTTAAAGGTATTTTTAGGATTTAAAAAGTTAAAAATATCAAAGAAAAAAAAAGAAAATAGGGATTTTAAAATATAAAACATCCCAATATCCTAGCTGCAGCCATAACTTGCTCTGCGTGGAAGTTGCTTGCTTAAAACATTTAACATTTATAATTTTGAAAATACAAAAATAAATTTCAATTGAAAATATTTAATCACCCCAGCTGAGCATGAAAATTTGTGGAGCACTTTAATCTCAAATTTTAATTAAGAATTTTTCTTAAAATGAAAAAGTTTGATGAGAGGATTAACGCCTCAATCATTTATTAAGAAAAATGTTGAGAATAAAATATTACTGTTTCTAGATAAATAAAATAAAAACCCCAAATAGATTGATAATCTTGGCAAAACCCAATAATAACTAGACAAATTTTAGTTTGTTTTTATTCTGATTAGTTTAGAACTTTATCTAAAATATATATATATATATACGAGTACCACTCCTGTCCATTAGCGCCTGATCCAATCAGGTTTCAGTCATGTGTTTGTTTTCTATTCTGAACCAATAGAAATAGTATGGCAGTACCATCTATCTTTCTATCTATCTCATTATTCAATCCGAGTTATGAATCCATCAATCGGCGCTATCAGTAAATAGAAATATTTACTTTTACTGAAACTATGGTGGTACCGATCCCTAATCTTTGTATCTCGTGGTATCTCGAAGACACCTTTGATATTTTAAAATATGAATTCTGATAGATTGAGCAGTCAAAGTTTGAAATATCAAAGTTTAACCCCACCATACTGCAACAATAAAAATATTTGGAAATTAAATTTGAATAGAGTAATTAATTTCTTATTAAGGGAAAATGAAATGCTACAAATGTACTAAATCTGATTAATAGTCAAGTGACAAAAATGAGATTTTATAGGGTAGAATTTTGTGTAGAGTACAATCTTTATTTAGCTAAATATATATTAAAATTTTCATTATGTAAGTTATTTTGTAATTGTGTGTCTTTGTAACAAACTCTGATTTTCTAAAATCCTATATTTTTCACCTGATGGTGTAAACCTTTGATATTTCAAACTTAGATTCTTTCATCTAACAGAATTCATAGTTTGAAATATATTAGGTCTACGGCATTGGGTTGCAAAGATATAAAGATTAAAATATCATAGTTTGTGACAAAGACTCAATTCCTTTAGAACTAGCATCGCAGTTTCGATTTGTAATTAGAAAAAATATGTCTGAAATAATTAGATTTGTAATTAGAAAAAATATGTCTGAAATAACTACTCCTACTTTTTTATTTGATCTACGAGCGTGAGGATCAAAGTTTTTAAACTTTTACGTAAGATAAAAAGGACTTATGCAAAAGAAATAGGTTGAGAACCCAGAGCCCGCGATTTAAAAGCTTCGGCTCGAGTCTTAATTCCTTAAACGCAGCTTTAAGACCCAATCTTAGACCCAACTCTGATGACAGCTTGTGTCACGTGATTGACAGCTGCGAGATCTTAGGCTCGACTTAAGGAGTTAAGCTCAATGAAAATAAAACCGACCTTGGTTGGTTTTAGTGAAGAATAAGGCTCAATGTTGGGTCTTATACTCATCAAAACCCGGAATGCGCCAATTCCAACTATGAAAATCCGCCAACTACAACATTAGACCGGTTTTATGAACTAAATTCTGTTGAAAAATAGATGCAACTTAAATTCGAAAGCCCGAGCCGTAAATAAGGCTCAACAACAGCTTAGACCCAAGTCGTATTTTCTTGAATTTTTTAAATCGCGGGCTCAGCTTCGCCAGTAGTTTTTCCTTAAAAGTTTACTCACATATCTTAGCTACTAACATTCAAGTGGTTCTTACCAGTCTCCCATCGAAATTTGAGTCAAATCGGTCAAGGGGTTCCTGATGAAACTGCACAAAAAAAAAACAGACACCCAAACATAGATTACTACTTTATTTATAGTTGGATTATTATCAAATGAAAACAATAAGCAATTAATTTAAAAGTGTTGACTGTACACAACTGTTGAAATTAACCACTCATTTAAAATTCGGTGATGGTGATGGACCAAACCTCTGTAGAGTAAAAAAGTAGATGTTAATTCCACTTTTATTGAAAATATATTTCGGTCTGGGTTGACCCTCGTCAGTTCATACGATATAATAACCATCAAAATCGATAAAAAATATAAAAAATTAAAAAATTAATAAAAAATTAACCACTCACTTTTACACTTAAAGGGAGTGACCGGCAACGTATGGTGGTTGAACTGAAAATGCAGTATTATGAAAAAAATTTCGGAATCATTTGAGACATAAAAAAACTTTCTACAACGTAATATTACTAAGTTTGAGCGCAAAGTCGACGTTAAAAATCATCAATTTGAGTTGGTACGTTTTGAAAACCGTAATTTTTTAAATTATTAAATAACAACGAAAAAAAATGTAACAAAAATTCTAGAAAAAACTAATTCGTTGTTAGGAACAGGTTGAGAAAATAAAAATTAACTCTTATCATCGACAATAAGTTATCTTATTCATTTACTAGTTTCTATAATCTCTCCTTCTTCACACACATTTTCAATTTTGATTGAAAAGACGACATTTGAAGAACTTGTAGAAATCAGCAATCAAATTTAAAGAATAAGAAATTCAATATAATGATGAAAAAGAAATAATTGATTCTAACATTGATATATTGACATATTACTATTGAGAAATACGTGTTCCTATTTTTATTGAGAAATATGTTCCTAAACATTTAAATAGTTAACTGTAAAATCTTTGTTACACTTTTCCTCGTCTTTGTTTAATGATTTAAAAAAAATCTATTTTCAAAATGTACCCACCCAACTTCATGATTTGAACGTCGACTTTGCGCTTAATCTCAGTAATTATAAAGCGTGGAAACGTTTTAAATGCCTTAAATGATTCCTAAAAACATTTTCCACAATACTACATTTTCACTTCAAACTACCATACATTGCTGGTCACTCTCTTTCATCACTTTAGAGAAATATGTAATTTTTATTTAGGAGTTGCCATTGTGGACGTAGCTAGCAAAGAAAACGGATTTGATATGGACGTAGATCAGATTTCATGGTTCGGTGAGATTTAGATTAATATCCCTGGTTTCCCTGGTATCCCTGGTATCCCCATACCCCATGGTATCCCTGGTATCCCTGATATTCCTGGTATCCCTGGTATTCCTGGTATCCCTGGTATCCCTGGTATCCATGTTATCCCTGGTATCTCTGGTATCCCTGGTATCCCTGGTATCCCTGGTATACCTGGTATCCCTGGTATCTCTGGTATCCCTGGTATCCCTGTATCCCTGGTATCCCTGGTATTTATCTATATCCGTCCTACAATATTGTATATAGAAGAACTGTAATGGATACTTTATATTGTCAACTCTATCAGAGAAAAATAAAGAAAAGATTTAAAGACAGATAAACAGTCAGATGATAGGATGGATCCAGCGTGAATCAGAAAAAATGCGCACTGTGTTACAAAATATCGGATACTAGGCATACAGGACCCATCACCCCCCTCATCTTAGTGATAAATTTAACGTTTTGCTTTGTTTAAATCTCGTAAACCTTGAATAATAAAGGAGTTGGTCACTCAGCACCAAAGGGGTATATCTTCCTTACAGATCATTATTTTTACATCTAGTTTTTTCTAAAGTAAGTCCAGTATATC
>NW_019396022.1:0-13164 GCF_000591075.1 Eurytemora carolleeae
GATTGTACATTGACACTAAGCTGCAGGAGGATTTATATTTATCAGTAAATAATTAAGATCAGAGCTGGGAACTTTTGAATGGTGGATATCGGGATTAATGCTTGATCCACTCTTTTTCTTAATCTCCAGATTAAATAATGCTTGCTCTCCTCTTGTTATTAATCTCTAGATTAATTAAAAGAACGGGATTAAGGATATCCCATTCTAAAGTTTTCAGATGCTTGCTCTCCTCTCGTTATTAATCTCTAGATTAATTAAAAGAACGGGATTAAGGATATCCCATTCTAAAGTTTTAAGCTCAGTTAGCGTAATTTCAAGTGACCCTCCATGCAAATATTTACAAGGGTACCGGCCTTGAAACCTTGATCTGATCAAACATTTGGAAGATACCGTCATTTGTTTTAACCGGGAAAGTGTTTATTCTTGTAAGTTTCTCCATTGCTTCTTATAAACAAAAAAGTTACATTTGCAGAGAAACTGCAAATAACAGTTTACAAAAGCAATGATTTCATTCATGTATACTTGATCAGACATTGATTTCCAGGGAACCGAAGTAAATCCGGCGTTGCTAACTTTTAATGGCGGGTCACTTGCAATTACGCTTACAGTCCCTTTAAGAATCAAGAGGGTTCCATTCTCTATAAGTAACTTTGTATGATATTCCCTCCAATGAAAGTACGATAATTTTGTAGAAAATTTACATCAATAAAAGTGACGCTGTACAAACAGTTTTTGCGAACTTTTGCTTGAAAATTTACACTATATACATTGTTCATTAATATAATAACAACACAATTCATAACTTTGCAGTCTTAATCCACTTTGCTTAATCTTAATCCACTTTTCTTAATCTTAATCCACTTTGCTTAATCTTAATCCACTTTGCTTAATCTTATTCCTCTTTGCTAGACGCAAAGATGCAGAGCTTGTGCTAGTAGTGATTAGAAAAAGAAAAATTTGTTCTTTTTTCTTAATCTAACAAACCCTTTAATTTAAGATGAAACTATTTGGCACTTTTTTGATAAAAATGCTCAAATCCGCCTTTCACCATGTTCAAAAGTTTTTTTGGAAACATTTAAAAAAATTATTTAAACATTTTTTTTCATAACTTTCAAACTCATTCAAATTTTTGCTTTTTGTGAAAATTAAATCACTAATGTAAGCCAGAAAAAAATTTCGTCAAAATATATCAAGATGAGTATCATCTGTCTTGAAGCACTAATTTCAGAAACTTTAAATCAGTAAAATCCCTTTTAAAAATAAGAAAATTATAAGCAAAAACCAGCTTTTTTAAAAGATATTAGCTGGAGGGCCCGGCGTTGCACGTGGCAAAAAAATTTGAAAAAACATTGATACAACACTCCCCGGCCACCCATTAGTGCCCACAAAAAATGCCAGCTATTCGGTCCAGCCGTTTGGCCGGCTATTGGTGACTTATATATTATCAAAAGTCTTCTTTTATATTATAGATTTGTGATAACTGATAGTATTTAAAAAATTAGTTTTTTTTAGCCTTAAAAATACAATTTTTGAGTTATCGAAAAAACGATAAATGGACTTTATTCAGCGGTTCGATCAATGCGTATCTTTCAATATCCATATTAACATGTTTTGAACAAATTGAAAAATCGACCTACACCCTTTTTGTTTTGTTTGGATTTTTTTATTGTCATGTATTACTGTATATTTTTTGCTGATGCAAAAAGGATTTTACGTTTTCGATGAAATACGTTAAAGGGACAGACCGGCTATGTAAGGTATGCAGTGTTGTGGAAAAAATCTGTAGGATTCATTTGAGACATATAAAACGTTTCCACGATGTATAATTACTGAGTTTGAGTGCATGGTCGACGTTCAAAATCATGAATTTGGGTGGATAGGTTTTCAGAATCGGTTTTTTAAAATTAATTAATAATGATGACGAAAAATAAAGTAAAAATTATACGATAAACTAATTAGATGGTTAGGAACATATTTCTTAAAAATTCTTCAAATGTCTTCTTTTCAATAAAAATTCCAGAAAATCTACAGAAAATCTTTGTGAATAATGAGAAATTATAGAAACTAATAATTGAAAAAGATTACTTATTTTTGATGATAAGATTAATTTTTCTTTTCTCGACCTGTTCCTAAACAACTAATTAGTTAACTGTAGAATTTTGTTAACATTTTTTGTCGTCATTATTTAATAATTAAAAAAAAAAACAATTCTGAAAACGTATCCACCCAAAAGTACGATTTTGAACGTCGACTTTGTGCTCAAACTCAAAAGGATTTACAGATCTTTAAAACACTTTATATGTCTCAAATGAATCCTAGAAAATTTGTCAAAAACACTGCATACTCAGTTCAACTACCTTACATTAGCCGGGTTGTCCCTTTAATGCGTATATTCAAGTTAGAAGACGATGTAACCTTTAAATCATTTTATTAATTAGGTCGTCATTAAATTCTCATTCTTTGTGGGTTAACCTTCATCCATCATGATAAATGAATATGATGATATTTTGTCTAGAATAAGCTTTGTAAATAATCTTTTTAATCAAAATAATGAATTGTACACCAACTATGCAAATAAAGAATATTATACCATGATTTATCAACAATTATACAAATATTTTTAACTGTCCTTTATATAACTATATTCAAGAATGGAAGCAAGATTAAATGTTTATGGTAGTAACTAGTCGTAAAACCTTACTAGGTATGCATTTGAATAGTGTTGTACACGGGGGGGGGGGGGATTATGGGAGCAGCCCCCAGTAGGTGTTAAATTATTTTAAAAAAACGTCAAGCGAAATTATTTTTTAAAGATGTGTCAAAAGGAAGTGAGTTTTTGTCACAAAGTCAAATTTTCTAATCCTTATATCTTCGCAACCTGTTGGTGTAAACCTTTGAAGTTTTGAAATATCAAAGGTTTACGATACTTGGTTGCAAAGATATAGGAATTAGAAAATTTGAGTTTGTGACAGAAAATCAATTCCTTTATCGTTAATTCCAAAAGTCATTTGATTTTTTTTTAAAGTTAAGAAAACAGTTTAAAAACTATGGCAGAACTGATAAATATTATGCAAATTGAATTCTTAAATTACCGATTTTACATTGAAAAAAGAGATACACTTGATTTTTCAAAAAAGAAGGTGTCATTGAGAATAGTTTTCTCCCTGTTTTTTTACTTCATTTGTTTCATTTAAATCTAGTTAAAATTTAATAAATTTTTTATTATACCTGAAAAGTGAAAACTATTTGTCTTCAAATTAATGTCAAATACGCATAAGAGATCTTAATTCCACAGTTTGATGGGGTTCACTGTATTCTTTTCTATATTTACCTTGTAAGGACGAGGATGATGAGAGTGTTGGAGGTTAATGTAACCATTGTCAGTAGAGGCCATATCACGCCTACAATCCAATCCAATCAATCAATCAATCAATCAAACAATCATGTTTTCTTAATCTTAAAGATAAATGTTGTACAAAAAAAATAATTATTAAATGCATTGAGAAGTTTTTTTTTTATTTTGTAACAAATAAAAATTAACGATTGTTGCAAAAAAATTGAATTTCCAAGGGATATACAGTACAATATAAATGATCGAGTATAATGTATGTATATGAGTAAAATGTTTTAATTAAAATATGGTGGTTAAAAGTTTAAAAAGAGAAAACCGCTTTATGGAAACTAGGGTTTCCAATTGGAATTCCGTTGCGCGGAATTTACAGGACTCGCAACTGCGCGCAAGAAAAATACACTTGCGTTGAAGACCCTAATTGGAAACATTAAAACTGGGTCTTGAAAATAAATGTGTATGAAAAACCATGGATTAACCCTCGATCTTTTCTAAATATTTCCCGAAAGCTCTTTTTTGTGTTGTTTAAGCGATGCCTTTCGTCTTCAATGGCTCATTTATTAAAAACCTGTTATGGCAAAAATTAGATGCATTTATCTTTCTACCAACGCATATCATTATCCGCTATACTCTTCTGACCTACGCCACATCCGCTATACTACACTTCCGACCTATTAGCACTTGTTTTTACTGTTGTAAGTTGACATGTGGCCGCAGCGCCAGGCCAGTTCTAACCTGTTCCAGCCGCGGCGCTCGACCCCCTTTAGCCTGTCTAAGCCGCACAGCTCGGTCCATAAATTGTCTAAACCTAACCTAAACCTCAAATAATAGAAAATAAAACAGCTGTCGTAGGTCTGATATTGCAGTAGGTCGGAAAGTTAGTAGGTCAGAAGTTCAGTAGAGGGGATATTGCGTAAAGACGATGTAACTTTACCCAAAAGTTAGCTGATCATTAGTTGTCGGCAAAGTGCATTGCGGCAATTCAATGCGCAGATTTCAGCGCGACACAGAAAATTACAAATCTGATTTTTCTGGAAATCAGTGTATTCACCGATAATCCGATATTAGAACAAAATACCTGTAAACTTCATGTCAATGGCACAAAATATCTATACAATGTTGTTTAGATATTTTATCATCTTGTTAAAACAAATTGAATTGCCTAGAAGAGGGAGAGCAAAGTGGGATCCACCATATCTAGAATCTGCTGTAAAGAAGTAACAAGTTCCCTGCTCCTCACATCTAGCAATTTTAAGGTCATAAAAGGTCATATAAGGTCTTTAAAGTTTAAAGTTAATAAGATGTAATTATATATATTGACCTTAGAGATAAAAGTTGCAGTATGGAGATAATAAGAATTAGGAATGCACAAAACATAAGAAAAAGAAGGACAAGATTAGCTATTTGAGGACAGGGTAAACTATAAGGACCAGGTAAACTTTAAGGACAAGGCAAACTATGAGGCCAAGGTAAACTTTGAGGACCAGGTAACTTTGAGGAAAAGGTGAGCTAGAAGAACAAGGTAAACTGTTAGGACATGGTAACCTTTGAGGACAAGGTAAACTATGAGGACAAGTTAAATTATAAGGACAAGGTAAACTATAAGGACAAGGTAAACAATAAGAACAAGGTAAACTATAAGGACAAAGTAGAATTAAGGACAAGGTAGACTATAAGGACAAGGTAAACTATGAGGACAAGGTAAACTATGAGGACAAGGTAAACTATAAGGACAAGGTAAACTATAAGGACAAGGTAGACTATAAGGACAAGGTAGACTATTAGGACAAGGTAGACTATAAGGACAAGGTAATCTATGAGGACAAGGTAATCTATGAGGGCAAGGTAATCTATGAGGACAAGGTAAACTATAAGGACAAGGTAGACTATAAGGACAAAGTAATCTATGAGGACAAGGTAAACTATAAGGACAAGATAATCTATGAGGACAAGGTAAACTATAAGGACAAGGTAGACTATAAGGACAAGGTAATCTATGAGGAAAAGGTAAACTATAAGGACAAGGTAGACTATAAGAACAAGGTAAACTATAAGGACAAAGTAAACTATAAGGACAAGGTAGACTATAAGTAAAAGGTAATCTATGAGGACAAGGTAAACTATAAGGACAAGGTAATCTATGAGGACAAGGTAAACTATAAGAACAAGGTAGACTATAAGGACAAAGTAAACTATAAGGACAAGGTAGACTATAGGGACAAGGTAATAAAATACAAAGATCAAACTTCAAGATGAAAGAGCTGAAGTAAAACTAGAAGGACAAGGTAAACTATAAGGACAAGGTAAACTAGAAGGACAAGGTAAACTATAAGGACAAGGAAAACTAGAAGGACAAGGTAAAAAAGAATGATTAGGTGAGCTGGAAGGACAGATAGAAAAAAGCATAAACTAAGAAGAAAAGAAAAAAACTAAGTATTAAGAAAGAGTTTGATATAAGAAAGTAGGTTAGAGAAATCTCATTATTATCCCCCCTGCTGTTTAATGTCCCAAGAAAGGTGGGGAAATTAACTGGAAATAACATAAACATAAATATAAACAAACCATATAAGATAAAAACAGACTTACGATGTAACGTTGGAAACATTTTGTCCCAGAGTTAGGTTTTCAGATATATCCATATCCACCAGATCTAAACATATATATATTCATATCAATCAGATCTGAAAATACATATTATTCAGATCCAAACATTATATATATCCATCAGATCTAAACATATATATCCATCAGATCTGAACATATATATCCATATCCATTAGATCTGAAAATACATATTTATCAGTTTTAATGACTAAATAATCATTAAAGGGACTTTAAGCGTAATCTCAAGTGACCCTCAATGTAAATTTGGCAATGTCCGATTCACAACGCTATGTCTGATCAAATATGAATTAGATATCAATGTTTCTAATTTTGAAAACTGATCATTTTCAATTGTGATTTTTCTAACAAAAGTAACTTGCACATTTCTACTACAGGAAAGCATATGGGAATTATCAGAAATAAGCAGTTAGAAGACGAAAATATCTTCCGCATTATTGATCAGAGTCCAAATTTAATGAATTTGAGCCGCGTCTCAAATCCTCCAAAAACCGGTTTCAATTTCAATTGAGCGCCGGCTAAAATTCTAAAAAATCTAATACGATTTTAAGGAAAACTAACCATATTTGAGCCACGGCTCAAATTCTTTAAATTCCGCCTCAGATAAATGTTTTAAGGGCACATTGTGATTTAAAGGTCTCACGCTCTCAAACAAAAAAGTATTTTGCCAATTACTTCTTAAAACCTAAAGCTAAGAACCAGTGCTTTAAATGTAAAAGGGTAAAGTTATAAATCAGATAACTCCATCTGTTAATAAAGGGTTACTAAAAACTATGGTTAAATCCCTTTAAATGATCAGGGTGAAAATAATTTAGTGAGTTTCTGCAATTTTTTTGACAATCCAACATGAAATTTTTTTTCAAACATCTCGTCTGTAAAGTTTAAAGTTTTGCGAGTGTTCTTTGTTAAGTAAACATTAATGTAATGATGTTGTAATATTCGGTTTAGTATTGTGTATTTAACCCAACTCTAGTTTAAACAAATTCTCTTTAATAGCAATCCGTAAATTCAGTTTTTATAAATATTTATACTCTCACAAATCTTGAAAATAAGCTTAAGAACAATTTAATTTATTCTTTTTAATGCTTAATAATTTTCTTTAACGCTTTTTATGCATATTTACTCCAAGCTCTAATATTTACTCTCAAAGAAGAAGAATTTTCTAAGCCTAGATAAAGAAGTAATAACGGTGTTAGGTATTTTCCCAAATGCAATGGGGCCGGGCGCTGTGGCTAGGATGGTCTATGGGGTCGAGCGCTGATGCGGCTAGAACAGGTTAAGGGGTCGAGCGCTGCGGCTAGGATAGTCTATGGGGTCGAGCGCTGCGGCCAGGATGGTCTATGGGATCGAGCGCTGCGGCTAAGATGNTATTTACTCCAAGCTCTAATATTTACTCTCAAAGAAGAAGAATTTTCTAAGCCTAGAAAAAGAAGTAATAACGGTGTTAGGTATTTTCCCAAATGCAATGGGGCCAGTCGCTGTGGCCAAGATGGTCAATTGGGTAGAGCGCTGATGATGCTCCCACAGGCTATGGGGCCGAGCGCTGCGGCTAGGATGGTCTATGGGGTCGAGCGCTGTGGCTAGAACAGGTTAAGGTGTCGAGAGCTGCGGCAAAGACATATCTAAAAAGTTGCCGTTTGGTAAATTGTAAATTTTGGAAGTTGCCACTTGAGAAAAGTCCTTTGGAAAAGTTCTTAACATATACATCGTAAAAAAAACTTGATATTTTATTTTACGCAAGGAATATTAAACTCTATGAGTCTACAATTTACATCACCCTTAGGTTAATAAAACTTTAATAAAATTCGCATTTTTTAAAGCCATTCAAGTTTTGAAAAAGTGCTAATTTACGTTCGGGGATCGTGAGCAAAAAAGGGTGAGATAAATTTTGCAAAACATGTCCAATCAGCAATTAATTTTATAAGCTTTTCAAAAAAAAATGTAAATACTAACAACTGAAAACGGGTAAAAGCAGATATTCAGTTATGGAAAAAATTTAGGCATTAAGGCAATATATCTAAGGACTCAGGCAGTGTTGTAAAAGCCTGTTTTTACCTAAAGCAATGGAATGTAGATTTTAATAAAAAGTCGACACATTAAAACACCCTTAAAAGTGGTTCAAATACCCCCCCCCCTTCCCCCTTTAACGGCCGGGAGTATAGTTAAAGATTTTAATCAAGAAAAGTTTACAGACTATATATCACCCCTAGGGTAATAAAGTTTTATTTGAGAATAGGCTAGTTAATGCCAACAAGTTTACTTTTAGCTTCTTAAAGATAAAAGTTAAGTAGAAAAGGATTTTCTTGTCCCAGAGGAGAAATTCCTTTTTCAAACTTTTAATGAAAGGAAAATAAAGTGAAATTTAGAAAATGAATAAAAGAAGTGTCTCTTGCAATTGCATGAGATTCTTTTTTAAGCAGTACAGACTTTATTTTGACACTTTTTTCCGAAATTTAACGTTTCTTTTTTAAAACTGGGCTTTAGTGCATTTTATTTAGTCTTTTCATTGGTTTGGAGTAGTTACTTGAATTTGGATTTTTCAAAAAGAACAAAACATTATTTAAGTAAAAAATTGAGCAACATGAGTTAAAGGGATTGTAGGCGTTAATAAAAGTAAGTAGTTAGCGCCGAAATGGGGCAAACAGTCCCTTTACCGCAAAATGGGACTGTAAGCGAAAATTTTTAGTGCTCAGCACCATGCATGAAAATATGTCCATACCGGGTTCACAACGGTAATCTTTATCTAATCATTAATATGGAAGATATTGTCGTTTTTCTAGGCTTAAAAGTTTTTAAATTCTGATAATTCTAAGATGTTTTCCTGCCATAGAAATGGGCAAGTCCCCTTTCCCTGAACTTGAAAAGAAATAGTTTTCAAAATGTTAAACATTTCATCTTTGATTTGACAAAGCTTTCAAGGGTACCGTTGTGAATCAGACATTGTCCTTTTTTCATGCAGGGTGACTTGAAACTAGTCTACAGTCCCTTTAAATAAAGCCTGAACTATGTTTACAGGTAAACTATTGATTGATTGATTGAAGTTGAGAATAGGGGGGAGGGGAGGAGTAGGGGGGGGAACGTAAACAAATTGAAAAGATATTTAGTTTCCCTGATTTAGACAGGATGCAGATTAAAAATAAACAAAATGTTTAAATAAGATATTCGGCATTTTACCATTTCTTAACACCAAGACTAAGCAGTGCTGTGTCTATGTTTTTTTTAATTTAAAAAAGTTATTTAATTTATGTCTAAAATTTCTAAGTTTTAGTTTAAGGTATTCTGAAAATATTGTGGTATTCTAATAGGCACAAAATACCTTTAATTTTGACTAACATTTTTTAGAAGTATATACAACTATTTACAGTTATTCTCAAATTTCAACAAAGTCATATTTTGTACAAATTTATTTTGCTAATTTGTCAGAGCTGAAAACTTTAGAATGGTGGATATCAGGATTAATGCTTAATCCACTTTTTTTCTTAATCTCCAGATTAAATATTACTTGTTCTTCTCATGAATTTAATCTCCAGATTAATTAACAGATCGGGATTAAGGATATCACATTCTAAAGTTTTCAGCTCTGGACATCCTTTGCACAAAAGTTGAAATTTAACAATTTCAAAAAGCTGAACTTCAGCAGATCTGAAATAAGATTCCAAATTCCAAAATGATAAAATTTGTGAAAATGCAAGAAGTTATGCTTAAGAATTAACTCATTTTGGATTCAAAAATTAGTTTTAAAACATTTTTTTTTGCAAGTAACTTGAGTTTTTTTTTAATCTTTATTGATCCTGCTAGTCCTGTTGTTTATCACACTATGTGTGTACACATATGCAATATTATCATTTCCCTCTGTTTTATCCCAATGTTTTTAACATATTTCCTCACCACATCCTAAAATTCCCCTAGTTTACCCTCCCCCTGGAGATAGCGGCGATGGGAAAAACAAATCTCAACCTCTGATGGCATCCCCTCGGTTGAATTACGTTTTCCTAATTTTAACTCAAAATAATGATTATCAAATGCATGATGGGGAGGGGGGGGGGTGCATTCTCTTCGACCCCCTTGCTCCCTCTGCCCCCCCCCTGTATCCTTGATTACCTGTATTATATCCCCCAACCTGTTCACCCTCCTCCATTATGATTATTTCTGCAAATAAATTAAAATTAATTATTTCTATTTTCTAATTGGATTTAATGATGGTAATTAACCAAAGTTTATTGAGGAATCATAGAAAATGAGTTTTCCTTGGATAGTTAATATTGAAAGAGCAACCATCAAAAATGATTGATATATACTTGATTTTCTATTTAAAAAAATTGAAAATTTACTTGCAGTTTATGAAGAAAGAGAAAACAATTGATATAACTTATCTATTTTCCAGATAGAAATACAAATCTTCCTTTTTCTTTCCAAGAAATAGAGTTCCATTGTGAATGGAGGATTAATAATACTAATACTTAGGTTCACAACGCCTTTAAGGATTATATGTTGTATGAGGTATGTATTGTATAAAGCTTTAAGAGAGAAATAAAATAAATAATATCCCAGAAATATTCCAATAAAAATAATTCAATGGATTTTTAAAGGAACTGTTGTATGGCCCCTGATCTGCATACTGCAGCCTGATTCTAGATTAGCTCTAATGTACACTATCTTTAGGGTAGCCATCCATCTCAGCTGCTGGATACCATGCTTGGCCTATTGCCAGATGATCATCAACCCTGTTTTTTCTTTAAGTACCTGTTGATGGAGAATGGAATTTGAGAGGCTAGCTGGCAGCAATCAAGGTTGATGATTACAGTCTTCTTGGACCTGAAGCTGACAAGCTATACAATTTGTTGTATCCAGATGGGTTTGCTGCTTACTCAGCAGCAGATGTCAACATTGAGACTGAAGAAGTTATTGCTGTTTCTAGCCAGTCATCTGAACAACACAGACTAAGAAAAAGAGTGGATGAACCCGCTTTGGTAGTAATCCGTTAGGCAGAATAGCACAGCCATCCTCCGCTCAAGATGACCTTTTTTACTATCATGAGAACTTTGGCAGTCAAGCTAGGAAGTGTGAGGGATCCTGTTCATTCAACCAGGGAAATGCAATGACCGGCAAGAGGAGATAATTTCTACTGCTGGTTCTCTATCTCCTCTCCTATACATCAAGGATACCTTGTCAAACTGAAATTTTCTGACTGATAATGGTGCATTCAAAGCCAAAACATAAGATTCACTGCCTTGGCACATAACACCTGGAAATTGCCAAGAGAGAGTTCCAAGCTATGAAAGAAGCTCATATTATCTGTTGTTTAGACAGTCCTTGGGCTTCCCTCTCCATATGGTGCCTAAAGCAGATGGGTCCTGGCGCCCATGCAGTGATTACCCCAGGCTCAACAATGCAACAACTCCAGATAGGTAGCCATTGCCAAACATCTCCGAGTTTTCAGCTAGGCTGGCTGGCTGTACTACTTTCTCTAAATTGGATTTGGTGAAGGGATATTATCAAGTTCCTATGTACCCAGATGACATCCCTAAGACAGCTATTATTAAAACATTTGGCCTCTTTGAATTTTTGAAGATGCCCTTTGGCCTGAGAAATGTTGGCAACACTTTCATGAGACTGATGTAGGTTGCAGGAGGCTGGCTTGATTGTGAACATGAATAATTGTGAGTAAGTCTCAGAAACAGGGTATCTTAGGACACCATGTTTCTGCTGATGGTATCCGCCCCATCATGAAGCATGTTAAAGGCATTTGCAAGGAGCTACAAAGATTCCTATGATTGGCAAATTTTTACAAGAAATTTATCACTGGGACAGCCAAGATTCTCTGTTGACCAGTCCTTTTAACCCCTAAAGATGATGCAATGTTGGTTGTACCTCCTCAAGTTAGCCGACCAAAGAAACCAACCCCTGAGCTTCCTGTTTTGCATCAGCCTCAAAAATCTAGTGGGCCTCCAGCAGGTTCATCAATGCTGTCTTTAACAACTGCTCTTAAGCTCCACCCTCGCTAGAAGACTGATTACCACCCCTTTTTCCATATAAAACGTTTCCACAATGTATAATTACTGAGTTTGAGCACAAAGTCGACGTTCAAAATCATGAATTTGGGTGGGTAGGTTTTCTGAATCGTTTTTTTTTATTATTGAATAACGACGACGAAAAATATAGTAAAAATTTTATAATAAACTAAATAGATGTTTATTTTTATTTTTTAGTTAATTTTATTTTCTTAAAATTTTCCTAAACAACTACTTAGTTTATTGTAGAATTTTGTTTACATTTTTTGTCGTCGTTATCTAATGATTTAAAAAAACAATTCTGAAAGCGTATCAACCAAAAAGTACAATTTTGAGCGTCGACTTTGCGCTCAAACTCAGGATTTACAGATCTTTAAAAAGTTTTATATGTCTCAAATGAATCCTAAAGAATTTGTCCACAACACTGCATACTCAGTTCAACTACCTTACATAGCCGGTCTGTCCCTTTAACGTGGTGTTGATAATTATTATGAAGAATTTATAATGAAGAAGTACGTGAAATATAAATGAAATATATGAACTATAAAGATATGAATAATTTAATACGGCGAAATTATGAAAATATGCTATACAGTATGCACTCATACTAATACTAATATTAAAAGAAAGGTGTCGTTACTTATTTGCGTAAAATTTCCATGAATTTTGATTGATATATCTAGATTTGACCGAGTTTATTTCGTTGCAGATTGGACATTCCTAGCTCTAGTTAGTTTCGCGTGGATGAAAGTTAAGAATGCTGTCCATGTTTACAAAGCTTAATTATACGATTTCAAATATTTAAAAAGAAAATAATTCTCTTTGAGGTGTTCGGGACTCACCTAATATATAAATACATATAATTAGCATGTCTGCAAATATTTAAATAACAAATACTAACAAATATTACCGAAAACCAACTATATTACTTAGAATAAAATGTTTAATTGCAAATAACACTTTTTTTTTAAAGAGTGAAATGTCAGATGTTCAATGGTGTCCATATAAACCTTTAACTGAGAAAAAAAATGCAAATATTTTTTTTCGTCTGAAATTTGATTGTTTTCCTTTGAGGTTTCTTTCTGCATAGAGAAAGAAAGAAATTTTCATAATTCAACACATTTCAAGACTATTGTGTATTGTTGTGAATTGGACATGCACCTATTCATTGAAAGGGGGGGG
>NW_019396022.1:13677-36884 GCF_000591075.1 Eurytemora carolleeae
TTATCCATTCTAAAGTTCCCAGCTCTGGAAACTCTAATGTTGGATACCCTTAATCCCGTTGTCGTAATCTCGATATCCATTGCGGACACTTGCTTTTCTGCTAAATCTTCTCTTTTGGATATCCCTATTGGGTTCCGTCCAATGAGAATTGAATGCGCCAAAAATGTTCCGGCCTTTTATAGGCTATTCGATTACTGCAAAGGACATTCTGATTTAGAACGTACTTTGCTGGATATCAGACAAAGATTAAATTAATCTGAAGATTAACAAAACGAGCAGATTAACCATTTAACTTAATATTCCTATTGGAACAAGATATTTTTAATCAGATATACTTGACTAGTGTTTGCTTCTATTCATATACAATGTTTCGTGCTTATTGGATAAATCAATGTGGATAATTTACATTTTATCTCAACAATTATATATATATTCATCTTTTATTAGTTTAACACCTAATAAAGAACAATAAAACATTTTAAAATATGCTTTAACGCCAAAGTTAGGGGAAACCACTCCCCTCTTCATTAATAAAGAAGGGGGGGGGGGTAAGGAATTTTTGAACAAATGAACAAATGCCAAAAACATGTTGAGTGCGATGTTATAAATGCTTACTTAGATCCAAATTGCTATTAAAAGTTGCACCAATTCTCAAGACAGGACCTTGGCCTTTTATTGTCTAGTTCAAAATCATTAATGTCGACATAATTCCAAGTAATCCAACATTAAACTTTACTATGAGTAACAATGATGAAAATATCGTCGGTTTTCTATCTAAAGAATGCGATAAATCAATATCCTTCCATGATATATTAGAATCTTTTAAACAAAACCTCGATTAAATATTGATAATCTTTATATGGAAATATAAAAATATTTCCAACATTTTGACAAAAAAAATGTTTTTTTATATATTTGAGGCCTCAGTTCTAAATTTTGCCTTGATCAGTCCAGCCATTTCGACATTTTTAATGCTCTTGCTTGAGGAGTCTGTAAGAGTAATTTCAAGTTACCCTCCAATCTCCATTCAGAGATAACAAAGATGTTTTTGTTTTAAAACAAAAATGTAAAATTCGTTTAACGTTAGGAAAGGTTTCATTTTTACTTTTCATCCGAAAAAATAAAATTTTCATAAATTGTAAAAGTCTGTTTTTATGCAAACGGTAGGAATCTGTAATATAAAGAATCCAGATCACATAAATCCACACTGCTATGCAAAGTTGCATCACATTTTGAGACTGGGTTATTTTTGAAGTGTTGGATCGCAACGAAATAGCCTTTAATTTTATCTGACTAACTAACTATACGTACACATTTTAGGAATATGAAGAACTTTTTTTTAAAGAGGTATTGTTTAAATTCTCATAGATCTTGGCAAGATTTTTGCTTCTTTTGGATCATTGTGAGAGCATAAAAATAAATTGTTCTTGCCAAAAATTGTAAAATTCATATTCTACTAATCTTCGGTCATAAATAGCAATAAACCTTCAGTTAGCAAAATATTCTACAGGGTTACCCGCAATGGATGAGTATTTAATGACGACCTAAAACTCTGTAAAAACAACGACAAAAAGGTTTAATTCATTGACAAAGTCGTGCAATCAGTAAAAACATAGAAATATATTCCGACTCTGAAGTCTCATTCTTTGTTCACTGCACTGAACACATAATTTCAATTTGTAATTTATAGATTGTCATGCCCGATTTACACATTACCTTAAAAGCGTGGCCAGATGACGAATGCATGAGATTTGGATCATTTCTGCTTCAAATACAATGTAGGAAACATTCAGAATGAAACACTTTTCAAAAAATTACTATAAAGGTTTAACCACAAAGGATGAGACTGTAAAGACGACCAGAAATTTATATAATATGACGAGCCTTAGGTTAACTTAAGTCTTTTCCATTTTGTAATAGTCTTTATAATGGCTTATATAATGAATTAGCAGAGAAAGAAACAAGTTTGCATAAAAAAAATTTAAAAAAAGAAAACAAATAGTAAAAATTTTGTTCAGTCCTCTCTGAAGTCTCATCCTTTGTGGGTAACCCTGTATCTTCCTCATTATTGATAAGATAACGGATTAAAAAGTACCTTTGGAAATTAGACATGAAATGCCATTTTCTTGAAACTACAACGTAATTTCTTTAAGTCGGGTAGGGGCGGTTTGTGATGCACCATTCCTTGTGATTACGTGATTGATTTAGTAATTCAATTGAGTTTTGACAGATAAAAGATGTTTGACTACACAGAAATAAAAAAATAGGATAAAAGAAAAGCCGTAAAAGATTCTTCTCCCTGGAAACTTCTCTCATATAGTGAAAGTTTTGAAGTTAATTTTCAATGCAAACACATTTTAAATAATAGCACTAAATAAACATTAAGAAATGCTAGATTCCAACAGAAATGGCAGCATTTAAAGTCAAGCGTTAATTTAAATAATCACAGAGGAACGACAGTTCAAAGCTTTAGTTTATATTTTAACATTTAGAACAGTGCACAAACACTATTTTACATAACTATATTTGGAAGATGATGTAGTTTTTCTAGTTTGAAATGTATTTAATTCTGATTAGTTCTCCATTGTTTCTTCACAAAGAATTGCCTTTATATAAATCGGAATTCTTTTGCAAAGTATTGTTAATCTTGAAATCTTGATCTTGATATCCTGTTTTAATTTGGAAGATAAATGCTCGATTCCTTTATTTTATTTTAGTTATTCCTGGAGCACTAAAGTTTCAGTAGAAGAAAATATTTCCATTCAGTGTATAGCGCCGCAATAAGGATTTATCTCTAATTGGATAATGAGATAGATAGAATGATAGATGTTACCGTCATACTATTTCTATTGGTTCAGGATAGACAACAAGCACATGACTGAACTCTGATTGGATCAGGCGCTAATGGACGTGGCATACTAGAGTGGGAGGGTATGTCCATAACAGAATATCGAGGAAGAATGAAATTTATCCATAGGACTGCATAAAATGGAGATCGATGCTTTATCCCTAGATTTACAAAACAAAAGTTATGACTTCAATCCCTTTACAGAGAGAAAGAGGGTTTCAAAACCCGAAAATGGAAATTACGAAAACTTCTACTGAAATTATGGCGATAAGACATTATTATTATGATTGAAAGTAGATGAACAGTTAGAGGTTTCTGTGAGCAAAACTTAATTTTTCATTTTAAAGAATTTGAGTTACGTCGCTGACCTTCCTACTGCCGGCTAAAATTTGAACCGCCTAATATTTAACGATTGAGGAAGGATTTGAATAGGTGAATCAAATTCATTAAATTCTTTCCCGAGTTCAACAAATTTATCAACTGAAGAATGCAGAAAACATTTGATTTGACGTTTTCTAATCAGAAAGTGAGAAAGAGAACTCCATTATAGTCTTCTGACATTTATTTAATTGAATTTAGAATGAGTCTGGAATTCAGATAAGACTGTAAAGACTAGTTTAATGAAGTTTCTACAACAATTATTCCTCGTACTTGAATATTAACTAGGTACAGAACATTCATGCAGTTTAAACATTTAAACCATCAAGGTGTATAGTGTATGTATAGAAATTGCAAACCAAGCACTGTGGACTTGGGTCAATTTTGATTCGAACCGTAACGACCTCTTGTACCGGCCATACTGACTCGCGAGAAGTACCGACCCGACCCAGGAATTAGTCTCTCTTGTTGAGATTTAGCTTTAAGTTATTCTATCTGAGATTATGAGATATCAAAGGATTGGAGATAAGATTAGAAAATCTGAGGATTAGAAAATGATTCAACTGGAGAAATGAAGTATTAAAGGATAAAAGGATTAGTATATTACAATTTAATGTATTCCAGACACATTAATTTGAAAACAGAAATTTTAATAAAAAAGGAGAGGTAAAAATATTAGGTAGTTACTTAAATGTGTTTTAAGGCAGAAAAAATACAGGGTTGTTATAGATACTAAGTCACTTCCTAGAAAATACAGGGGGCTATAGATGCTAAGTCACTTCCTAGAAAATACAGGGGGGCTTTAGATGATAAGTCACTTCCTAGAAAAGTTAGGTTGATGCACCCCCCGCCCCTCACTGAAAAGGGGTTATCCCCCCCCCTCCCTATATACGCCGGATTAAGTAATTCAATTGAGTTTTGACAGATAAAAGATGTTTGACTACACAGAAATAAAAAAATAGGATAAAAGAAAAGCCGTAAAAGATTCTTTTCCCTGGAAACTTCTCTCAAATAGTGAAAGTTTTGAAGTTAATTTTCAATGCAAACACATTTTAAATAATAACACTAAATCAACATTAAGAAATACTAGATTCCAACAGAAATGGCAGCATTTAATGTCAAGTGTTAATTTAAATAATCACAGAGGAACAAAAGTTCAAAGCTTTAGTTTATATTTTAACATTTAGAACAGTGCACAAACACTATTTTACATAACTATATTTGGAAGATGATGTGGTTTTTCTAGTTTGAAAAGTATTTAATTCTGATTAGTTCTCCATTGTTTCTTCACAAAGAATTGCCTTTAATAAATCGGAAATTTTTGCGAAGTATTGTTAATTTTGAACATTTGATCTCGATATCCTACTTTGAATTGTGAGCAAACTTAATTTTCATTTTTTAAGAATTTGAGTTACGTCGTTAAACTACTTACTGCCGGTTCAAATTTGAACAACCTATTATTTAACGATTTGAATATGTGATTTAAATTCATTAAATTCTTTCCCGGGTTCCACAAACTAATCAACTGAAGAATGCAGAAAATATTTGATTTGACGTTTTATAATCAGAAAGTGAGAAAGAGAACTCCATTATAGTCTTCTGACATTTATTTAATTGAATTTAGAATGAGTCTGGAATTCAGATAAGACTGTAAAGACTAGTTTAATGAAGTTTCTACAACAATTATTCCTCGTACTTGAATATTAACTAGGTACAGAACATTCATGCAGTTTAAACATTTAAACCATCAAGGTGTATAGTGTATGTATAGAAATTGCAAACCAAGCACTGTGGACTTGGGTCAATTTTGATTCGAACCGTAACGACCTCTTGTACCGGCCATACTGACGCGCGAGAAGTACCGACCCGACCCAGTATTATAAGCCGGCTCATTTTCAACTTTGATGGCGTGGTCAGACTTTTTACCGTACCTGGCCTATTACAAGCCTATTTTACCTATCCCACTAGGTGACTAGATTAGTTTAGTTTAGAGTGCAAAATGTGCAGTGTGCACGCTCTCAAATCGAGAAGTTTTTTTGCCAATCACTCCTCTTAAGCTAGGGCTACAAAAAAGTATTTAAGTGAGTTGGTGAGGTAAACCCTAAGGCGAAGGAGTTGCGACACTTTAAAGTCGAGGCTGTTCAAAAATGTGTTAGTCAAAACGGCTGAACAGATCGGGTTCAAACTTTTTGTGGGACCTTACATGATCTCAGGAAAGGTTTATGAATGGTAAAAAATTAACAAATTTGCCGTAAAAAAACTTTGATTTTTCAAATTCCATGAAAAAAGTTGATAAAATTGCAACACTTAAAATCGTACTGGAATCCTAGATATATGTACTTTGCTTGTCTATCGGTTTTTTTGTTTACAATAAACGTCAAACACGGCTTATTCAATCGGGCCCATGTTTTTTGCGGCAACTCACAAGACCCCAGGGAAGGTTCATGACTTACAAATGGACCATAAAAGATTAACAATTTTGCGCGGAAGAAAAATGTAGACAATACACTTTTTTCAAAATGCGCCAATTTAAATAGAAAAATCTGCCAATTTGAGAACGATAAAAAAATGGCAACTCTAATAGTAAAAAAAGCATTGACAAGATTGAGTAAAAGTACAAAAATATGAAAGTATGAAGATGGAAGAACTGCAGAGGAAATGAGAAAAGGTAAATTCTAAAGATAAAACATGAAACAGTTTTCTCTGTTTGATCTGCAGTTGCTCATAGTATCTCAATCCTCAAGGGACCTTGATGTTAATTCTAATGCAGTGGCCGGACTTCAGAAAAAGTTAAAAAGTTAAAAGTTTTCAGCAAATAAATTTCAAAATTTCGTAAATTATCTATCTTTTCTAAACAATAATGTTAAAGGTATTGTCGTTTTCTAGGTTTAATTAGATAATTCGTTTACGTTTTCCTGCAGCAGAAATGCGTTAGTTATTTTTGTAAAAAACTCAATATATAATAACTCAAAATAATCATTTTTTTAGAACTTATAAACATGCAATTTTTGATTCATATTTATCAGACAACGTTTTGACTTTGTGAATCGGACATTGTCATATTCAGTTCATACTTGAAATTATGATTACAGTTCTTTTAAACTAATCCAGCAAATGAGAAGAAATCAGTGTTAGCTAATTCTCACAGAGTCTTTGGATAGGTCTAACTGTATTTGATTTATTTCAATGAGCCGAACACATCGTTATAATTTCTTCCAATACCCTCACCCAAAACTTGGCTAAATTGACGTCTATACTCCTTACCCGCATTAAAATAATCTCCTAAGAAGGAGATGGTTCGTTTTGTGTATTGTACAGTGTAACCGTGTAAAACTTGTTTTAGTCGGAAAAAGTTTTAAGAACTAGAATATTGTAAATCTGTTTATCTAGTAGTTTTAAATATTGAGTAGTTTTTTTTATCTAAATATCGAGTAGTTTTTTATCTAAAATTAAGTAGTTTTTTATATAAATATCAATAATTTTTTATCTAAATATCGAGTAGTTTTCATTTTAATATCAAATATTTTTTATCTAAATATAGAATAGATTTTTATAAATTAATATCGAGTGTAGCGCTTAGTCCCATAGTTTACAAACTGCAGCGCTCGGCCACCCTAGTTATTCTTAGCTGCAGCACAGGAGAAGAAAGAATTAAAACCGTCTTCATCTGAATTGAATTGAACAGAACATACTCTTAAAAGAAGAATACTAGGATCGACCACTGTATACAGAGAAACGGAAAGTATAGTTTACGTTGTGGATGGTACCCTTGGGATACAGTTATATAGCAGGAGAGGGGAGGGATATAGTTCCTGAGTGAGAGGGGGAGGTGGGTAGAGGGGAGGTACTGATTTTTAAAAAGTGATTACATTGAGAGGGAAAATTTGCACAAAAGATGGGTAAAGGGGTAGCAGGGTAAAATAAGGAGCCAGTGGGGGGAGCAATACAGTTATTTAGTTACAATTTATTAGTATCGCATATATAAAATAAGTATTAAAATAGTGTTTACTGTATTTGTATTTATATTTGTATGTCAGCATTGCACAAACATTTAATAGAAAGAAAGGGCCTTACCATCCATTTCAAAATAAATAAGTCTATTATTTCAAATCTGATAATGTGTTAAAATTATATTTTAGGATGAACCAGGTTGGATTCCTCTAGGTTGTGCTCCGTGTCTGTATACAGGAAGGTATCGGAGAAGACTAGAACCCCGGAGAAAATGGAACCGGAGGAACCTCAAGAACACTCCGGGTACTCTCTATACGCAGATAGATAGATAGATACATGGATTTCATGTCCCGAGCTCGGAACTCCGAGTATTTTCTCTTAACTATTCATTTTTCTCTTTCTCTCTCTACAGTCTCTCCGTGTAGTCCGGTTTCTGCCATAATTTCCTGCCAAATTCTTTTCTCTGAGATTAGGAATTAAATTTAATGAATAGCGAGAAGCAGTTGAACCACTTCGCTTGACATTGGACCAAAGCAAATGAGAGCAGACTTAGTTCAACAAATTCTCATGATTTATTGAAGGAATTGAGTCTTTGCCACTAACTCAAATTTTCTAATCCTTATATCTTTGTAACCTCATGGTTTAAAAATTTGATATTTCAAACTTAGAATATTTGATCTATAAAAGAATTCATAGTTTGAAATATTTAAGGTCTACGACATCAGGTTGCAAAGAGTTAGAAAACTTTAGTTTGCGACGAAGAATCAATTCCTTCGGTCTTTGATCTATGTAGTTCGTTTATACCTATACTTCTGAGTTTTGTTTTGTGATATACTCAGATTTTAGTAGGCACAATTAATTTTTGCTGTTCAACATTTTGAAAATGCCCATTAAAACAGTTTCACATGGAATATATTAGTGTTCTAAACCTAATCAATTAATCGAAACTGTTTTAACTATCACCAGCGACATAATATTTTTCGATTGTATTTAATTTTTATCAAAATTTCACATCTCTTGAGGGTTAATTTTGCATTTTTGTTGCTAATTTGGCTTTAAGTGTAGATGTTAAAGGGAGTGTTCGCGAAAAATGAAAGAGAGCATAGGCTTACGGCGAAATATTATCGATGGTGATCGCTACTAATCTTACTTCTCGTTAGCTCACTGAAGTTAAGCACACTTGTCCACAGCCAGTAACATCTGAAGCCGACATCTGGTTAAGCAGTTATATTATCGTTGATTTTAGGTTGTAATATCTGAATTATTTGTTTGAAAAAAAAATGATTTTTTACGATCCGAGTTCATTGAAAATGAATAATTGAAATATTCAATGTTATATTTTAAAACAATATAAACCAAAAATGCTGTATACTGGGCTGTGTACAAGTATATGATAAAAACTGATAAAAAGTCAGGAAAAAAATAAACTAAAATAAAAAAATTTCCATGGTATTTTTAAGAAAAAAGATATACTTTTTAAATGTGTAAAATCGACGTCACGTATTTCTGTCCACATAATTTCAAGTGATCCCTCCTGCAAACAGGAATTGGCCTTATTCAGAAATCTTGCAAAAGTACCACAACCTCAAAAATCAAATTATCAAAACTAGAGAAAATCTCAAAAGTTTGTACGCTAGAACAGTTTAAAAAAATTTGTGAGGTTTCTTTAAAAGGGGGAGGAATCGGTCTTTAAAACAACGTTGATAGCTCGTTTGAATAAAAGTCAAATTGATATTCTGTAAAGTGTTTTACTCTCCATTTTACAATCTTGTTTATTTTGTATTCAATCCAGCGATAGAGTAACTTTTTCTTCATCGTACCTAACTCCTTTAAATATACTAACTTTAAACTTTTTTCTGAAAGGGACTGTAAGCGTAATTTCAAGTGACATTCCATGCAAATATGGGAATGCCCGATTCACAATATATACTAATGCATACATTTGAAAACTGATTATTTTCACTTGAGAGTTCTCGACAGAAGTGACTTGCACATTTCTACTGCTGGAAAACATATAGGAGTTATCAGAAATATGCACTTATAAAACCAAAAAAACATTTCTTATTTCACATTGCTGATAAGATAACCGCTGTGAACCGGGCATGACAATTGTCAAGGGTAGACAATTTATAGTTTTAACAATTTTCATCTATTCACATCATCTAATCATTTCTTTAAAGGGAGTGCCCAGCTATGTAAGGTAGTTGAACTGAGTATGCAGTGTTGTGGAAAACTTCTTTCGGATTCATTTGAGACATATTAAAATCTGTATAAATCCTGAGTTTGAGCGCAAATTCGACGTTCAAAACTCCTACTTTGGGGGTGGATACATTTTCAGAATCGGTTTTTTTTAAATTATTAAATAACGAAGACATAAAATGTAAAAAAAAATTCTACAGTAAACTAATTAGTTGTTTAGGAACAGGTTGAGAAAATAAAAACTAATCTTATCACCGAAAATGAGTAATATTGTTCAATTTTTAGTTTCTATTTTCTCATTTTTCTGGTTTCTCATACTCAGTTCAACTACATTACATAGCTGGTCACTCCCTTTAAACATTTATAAACGGTTGTCTAAACGTTCTAAGCTATAAAACTTTCAAAAGATCATCATTAATTAATCTGAAACTGAAATAAGAAACTCTAATCAGTAATCTCAAAATTGAGAATTTTCTAAACTTTTAGAAATAAATGATCATATTATCCTTACCTCTTAAATTACATATAGAGTTAGGTAGACGTCATTTTAGCATTAGTAGGTAAATTCATTGTTGTTTTATATAAATACAATAAAGACGACTTTTCCATTTAGATTTTGATTATTAAAAAGTCTTTTTCGAACTTCAAGTTTACAAGTAATTAAAGATGATCTTTTTAATTGGCAGCTTCTTTATGTTTCCATGTTTATATGTATCTATGCTGTTCAAAAGCTTAATATAAATCGTCTTCATTGTATTTAGTTATGCGACGACGACTACATAGTTTAACTATTAGCTGGAAGATCAATGTTTTAAATTAAATGACTTAAAAATGTAACTTGAAAGTGATATTCACGATTTTACCGGAATTTTTATAGGTACAATAGTAAATATTGACTGTTAAATGATGATATTACTGAAATGATAAATAAATTAAAATATCATGCAATACTTATGGAAAGATGAAAAGATAGATTTTTATTGTTATTTTAAGATATTTCAATTTATTAAAATGACTAATATTCAAGAATGCTTTTAACGTAAATTAGAAATTCCCGGCCCGTGTTTAACTTGTCTTATACTTCATCCCTGATTTACAGCTAGCTTTCTATTTTAGAGATTAAAGGGTCTGTAGACGTAATTTCAAGTTAACTCTCGTTTAAAGAGAGACATACACATTTTCTAGTTCATATACAACAAAAATCAATTGGATGAGTATATTCGTATTTATGATCAAATATACAATTATAAGGCTTAATTATAAAGTTGAGTAATATTTTCTCTTTTTAATAACTTAAAAATTAAAGACAGAAAACTGATTTTTGCATTTAGAATGTAAGTCTCAAAAAAATGTTTTTATAAATTAAACGATTTCAACAATATTAAAATTTAACAGGTGAACGGTATTCATTTGAACCTTTAGATTCATTTTTATTCCCATATAATTTTTATAATTTTCATACCAATATTTTGAAAATTAATTTTTTTTTGGTATGACTAGTGATTTTTTTATCTCGGATTCCTTTAAGTTGTCATAAAAAATATTTAATAATATTTTTCCAAAGTTTAGTAGAGCAAATGGCTGACCCCTGAAAAGGACTGAATCGATTTTTTTAGAATTAAAAATAACGACGACGAAAATGTAAAAAAGATTTACAAAAAACTAATTTTCTTAATATTTCTAAATAGAAATTTGTTCATAAATCAATGTTAGAATCAATTATGTTAATCATTATATTGAATTTCACATCTCTGCGAATTTATTTGTAGATTTCTTCAAATTCTTCAATGTCGTCTTTTCAAAAAAATTTCAGGAAATCTACAGTAAACATTTCTGACAATGAAACATTACAGATACCAGGGTTTCCACGAAATGGCTAAATCTTTTGCGCAAAATTTGCGCTATTTTCGCGCAAATTTTTTTTTCGAACTTTTCGCTATTTTTGCGCATGAAACGCAATGAGTTTTGGGCTATTTTTTTTGCGCAATTTGCGCAAAACCGGAAATTTTTTTTGCGAAAGTTGCGCATGAAACAAAATTTTAGTTTTGCGCAATTTTTTTTCGCAATTTGAGCAAAACCGCAAGTTTTACGCAAAATGTTACTTTTTAGGCAAATTGTCAAAAATTGATATTCTAAGCTTAGAATTAAACAACTGAAGATTTATTCCATACATAAAAAAAATCTTAACATACGAGTATGATAACGATTATACTACACTCAATTGGTTACTTCCAGTTACAAAAAGTTTAAATTAAGGGACCAAAATTAATAAAATAGAAATTAGAGAGTGCGAAATATTTTAACCCTATTAAATAATTTCAAGTGACCCTTAAGCTTTACCTAATTAAGTAAAAATTACATTCCTAAATTTTTTAAATCAAATTTCTGAAATCTTTTTAATCTCATATAAAACAATGCAAGAAAGTAACCAATGCCTGAAGAATCCACTTTTAGGAAATATGCATGTCCAAAATTAACTAAAATTGATGAGACTTTTGCTGGACAATCTGTTTTGGATTTTGGTACAAAACCTTCCAGCACTGGAAAAATTGAATTCTAAGAAAAACACACAGTCACCAACCGTTTGATTTTTACAAAATTGCGGAATTGTGCAAAACTCTAGATGTAGAATTGCGCAAAACTTGAGTTTCGCAAAAGCGGAATAGGACAATTTTGCGCGAAATGACTTTTGCGGATGATTGCGCAAATTGTTTTTTTTTCGCGCAAATAAAGAAAAATTTTGCGTTTCGTTGCGCAAAAATTGTGCAAAAGTTTTGCGAATGGAAACCCTAACAGATACAAATAACTGAATAAGATTACTTATTTTCGATGTTTTAAGTTAATTTATATTTGATAGATGATTTTAAACTTCGACTTTGCGCTCAAACTCAGTAATTATACATCATCTAAACGTTTCATATTTCTCAAACCGATATTTTCTTTCCTGGTTTCTTTACAAATATGACTTGCGAATTTCTTGTTTCAGAAAAAAATTTAGGGTTTCCGCGAAATGACTATCATTTTTGCGTAATTTGCGCAAAACCGTAAGTATTGTGCAAATTTTTACGCAAAAAAAAATATTTTTAAGCAAATTGAACAAAATTAAGAGTTTCAGTCAAGTTTCAGCACAGAATCAAACAACTCAAGGTTTATTAAAAAATTACATACAAACAAAATTATGATTTTCTCTAAATTGGTTAATTTTAGTTACAAAAACTTCAAATTGAGGGATACAAATTGATAAAATAGAAATGAGAAACTTGAAAATCAAAAAATAAAAGTTTTTTTTTAGATGTCTGAATCTATGTGTGGTGGCAACCTATGATATTTCAAATGTTGAAAACTTCTATTTGAATGCAAATAATTAAAATATCAAATGTTGCCCACTGAGATAAAGACAACCCTGAGTTACCAAATTTCTATACAGCTTCAACTTTGATGTGTCTCAACGCCTTGGCCTTTGGTTTTACCTCACAAATCATTAATCCTTTGTTTCTCAGCTTAGACATAAACTATTGAAAAATACTAAATGTCTGTTTCTAGCTTAAGTTCAAAAGGCGTAGTTGGGAAAATATTGTCTATTTTTGTGTGAGAGTGTGTACATCTTGTGCAGTTTCCCATCATGCATCAGGTTGCAAAATAGAGTTCCCTTTTTAAGCATAGCAATTATATGCCAAAAAGTGTAATCTCATTGTTAACTAATGTACTGTACAGTTTACACCTTTAATCAACCTTTTAATGAGAATATGTTCCACAAAATAGAGTAACTTCAAAAGCGGAATAGCGCAAATTTGTGCGAAATGAAGTGAGCGAATGATTGTGCAAAATCCCTGTTTAGCTCCCCCCCCCATCCCCCCCCTTATCCTACCTCCGTGCTCGGCATGATGTCAGAAGAAATCCGAGCCCTGGATCCATATCTATCTTAAATACAGAAGACGATTCGATTTTTACAATAATCTGTTATAATAGGGGACAATTACAAATTACAATTTACCCTGGGACAATATGATTTTTTTCTTCAAAAATTACCAACATACAGAAAAAGTTGTTTTATTAAACTTACAAAAAAACATTATGACATAATTTCTTTTGGTTTAAAAGAAAATGGGTCAGCGCAAGCACTTTTGAAAATAAACAATCACTAAGGGAGGTCGATTTTTCAAACTTTTCGAAACATCGATATGGGTGTCTAAAGTTGCGCCTCTAACCACTGAATATTGCGAAAATTGAAATTGTGAAAATTGGTTGATCTATGGCCTAAAAAAACTATTATTTTTGGCGGCATATTTTCACCAAAAAGTCTATTTTTTGCCTTAAATTTATTCTATTTTTAACCAATTTTTATGATTTTAACATTTTTGAATTCAGTGTTTCAAGACGGTACCAAATAGACATATTTAACTTATTCTTTTAAAAATAGCTGTAAAGAAAGTGGGAGCGTATTTAAGTGTAACTTTTCTAGATAATGGTGAACTTAAGTTGTTCCAAAGTATATTTTTCTAATCCTTATATTTTGTAGGCCATTGATATTTGCAGCTATGAGTTCTGCTGTCCAATACACTGTGATTTAAAGGTCTCACGCTATCATGCAAAATCGATGAGAATTTTTAAAATTACTTCTTTAATGAAAACAATGAAGTTATTACGCGATCAGTTTGCAAAGATATAGGGAGTATATTGTAGTAGAGTTTGAGACAAGTGTTCAGTTTCTTTGCTTTTATGAATTATACGTCGCAAATCAAATATATCTCCAAGGTTTTTATTGTTATTGTGTTCTAACTTCTAACTATTTCTAGTTTTTTTATTTCTTTATCCATGGTTTACTAGGTTAGACCTTTGGGGCAATAAGTAATTGTATTCTTTATTTATACAACTATAGAATGAGAGGTATTTATACAACTATAGAATGAGAGGTATTTATACAACTATAGAATGATAGGTATTTATACAATTATAGAATGAGAGGTGTTTATACAACTGAAAAAGTAAGAGGTATTTATACAACTATAGTATGAAAGGTATTATACAACATAGAATACGAGGTATTTATATAACTATAGTATGAAAGGTATTTATACAACTATAGAATGAAAGGTTTTATACAAGTATAGAATTAGAGGTATATTCATACAACTATAGAATTAGCGGTATATTTATACAACTATAGAATGAGAGGTATTTATACAACTAATAGAATAAGAGGTATTTATACAACTGTGTTATGAGAGGTTTTTATACAACTAATAGAATAAGAGGTATTTATACAACTATAGAATGAAAGGTATGTATACAACTCTGTGATATAAAATGTATTGTTAAAACATAAATATATATATATTGCATATCCGATTTTTCTCTGAAGTTATAGTTCTATATGTTATCTTAACAAATAACGATAGCAGTTTTAAAATCAGTTTAACTACAGTGAGACCCAGAAAACTCTGTAAAAGGAAGACGACAATTAGACTCAAGTTATGATCTTAAATAGTCTAATGTACATGAGAACAGCTATATTGTTCAGTGTAAACAAACCCATTTTACAATACTAGTGATTTAATAAGAGTCTAGTAAAACTATTTTCTTTGTACAGATTTGCTGCTTTTGTTTTTTAATTTTGTATAAAAAAAACGGTTGAATGAGCGTTTGAGATTTAGCCTGGACTCTACGCAGTTTAGAAAAAAAAAAATAAATGCAACTTTTTTTGTGCAATTTTTTTAGCTTTCAACCGCTGTTTTTATTTTCTTAAGCAACTTTTTTTCTTTCAACCGCTGGGTTTAAGATGTTCAACAAATTTTTGTTTCAATCAATGGAAAAAACATTTTCTTAAAATATTGCTTGGTTTCAGATTTGAAATAATTTTTTTTCTTTCAACCGCTGGTTTAAAGATTTTTCGACAACTTTTTAGCTTTCCACCGCTGGTTTAAAGCTTTTTCATCAACTTTTTCTTTCAGCCGCTGCCGCTGTGGTAAGTTTTTCGTGAACTTTTTTCTTTCAACCGATAGGTTTAAGATTTTTGGCAACGCTGATTTTTAAAACTTTTTTTCTACCTTTTTTTGATCGTTTTTGGTTCGTTTCTTTTTGCATATGTTTTCCGTCAGGGTCAAATCTTGGCTATAATTTACGTAAAGGAAATCATTAGATGAAACCATTTAAAAAAAACATTTTTCTTTTCACACTTTTCCAAATTTTAACTCATAGAGAAAAAAGGAAAAAACGAGCCTATAGCACTTCATTAGGCGATGACGCCCCTTTCAGAAAATAAATTGCAAAGATTCAGACCCTCACAGGCAACCAAGTTGTTCGGTTTTCTGTGAAAAAAAATATCTTTTAATAATACTGAATACAGAATAAGAGTAGTTCAACGATTTTTACGACAAAAAAACAAAATATTGAAAATATTGTTTTTTTTTCGTGAAATCTTCGAGATAAGATTTTTCTCAATAAACCAATAATAGATCTAAATCTGAATTGAATTTCGCCAGAGCTTAACCGAGAAAGCAACTTCTGAGAAATATATCCCATAAACGGTTCCAACTAGGGTTGGTAATAATTCCGAAATTGAATGAGTATACGATAATTTTCCTTTTTTGCCTTTAAACCCACACTTTTTCCGAAAACCCCATTTATTCAAAACCTTAAAAAAAACGAGATAGCCAGGATTACAAATTTGAATTGGCGTGTTTTTTTTATAAACGATTGCAAAAATTTGATTAATTTTGTGATTAAATTTGAATTTCCGAGCCAGGTCAACCTTTCCGGTCCCAGTTTGTATTGAATCGTCCGGGTAAATAAAGCAGACACTAAATAGGTCTAGCCTAGCCGGTGCAACAAGGTTGACGTGGTCAGACTTTAGGTTGAATTTTCTTTTACTAAAGGGTCAGAGGCGCGAGAATATATAAATAAACTTCACTGAAAACTGGATACACGTAAATCCCAGTCCCAGAACAAACCAGGCGGATACGGAGTAAAGCACTTTTTAAATATCTTACTTTTAATGAAATATTCAATATAGTCAATAATGGGGGGAATTATTTACGGTAAAAGACGAGGAAATGGACCAATGAGAATTTAATAGAGCTTAATTCCTGACATTCTGAGATGGCTGCGGGTTTCAAAGGACTGTGTGTATCCAGTTTTAAGAGACCGTGTGAATCTAGTTTTAAAGGACCGTGTGAATCCAGTTTTAAGGGACCTTGTGAATCCAGTTTTAAAGGACCGTGTGAATCCAGTTTTAAGGGACCTTGTGAATCCAGTTTTAAGGGACCGTGTGAATCCAGTTTTAAAGGACCGTGTGAATCCAGTTTTAAGGGACCCTGTGAATCCAGTTTTAAGGGACCGTGTGAATCCAGTTTTAAGGGACCATGTGAATCCAGTTTTAAGGAACCATGTGAATCCAGTTTTAAGGGACCATGTGAATCCAGTTTTAACGGACCATGTGAATCCAGTTTTAAAGGACCGTGTGAATCCAGTTTTAAGGGACCGTGTGAATTGCGCAGGTTTGTATTTAAATCAAAGGTAACTTTAAATTACTGAATACATGTACAAACTTATACTAGCCTAGATTTTGACTAATTTCCTAATTCCAAATCGGAAAAATAAATTTCGGGAAAATTTATCAACCCTAGTTCTACTCCTCAGTAATATATTCAATTCTTAAACATTTATCTAATATTTCATCCTCGGGGCCTTTACAGTGAAAACAAACCATTAAACAGAATGGTTTCTACAACATTTTTAAATCATCTTAGAATAGAAAAACGGAATTTTCCCAAATTATTAAACTACTAGGCTATTCAGAGGCGCTTTGCATTGATCTTGAATATTAAGTTTTAATTTATTTTGTTGCTTGATCGTTCACCGTTTTCTCTTTGTTGAAACACTTTTTTGCGGTTTTACAATTTTGTATTCGTGGATTTTCAATATTTTACGAAAAATCAAAACTTTTTGGAGTCAACATTTTTGTAATTCTGAGCATCCATAAACCTTCCCTGGGGTCAAATTTTGGGCCTATCAGTTCTGCTGTTTTGACTTAATTGGCTAAAAACAAACAAACAAACAAACAAACAGACACCCACCCAAGCAAAGTACATAGATAGAGTGAAGTGGAGTGAAGAGAGATGCAAACTGAACGCTGTACTTTCTGTATATTTTTTTCTCAAAACATTTTTATTTTGAGATGCAAATTTAATACTGTACTTTCTGTATATTTTTTCTCAAAACATTTTTATTTAATTTTCACATTTTATTTTACACAAAGAAATATATTTGTTTAGAAATTTATTTATTTGCATCATAAGCTATACACATGATTTTTTTTCAACATATCTGATTGCTTATCAAATCAAATCAATTCACAAAGGGCGGGGATGACAATGGACTCCAATAATAATACAGTGATAACCAGAAAACTCTGAAATAGGAAGACGACAATTATACTCAATTTAGGACATTAGACATAGAATTTGTAAAGTGTAAATAGACCCTTTTCACTTAAATATGTACTTTGCTAAGTTACTAGTAAACATATTTGCTTTGTCACAAGATCAAAACGCTTAAGTATTGCAATAATGTCGTCTTTCTATTCCGTTGTTTTCTGGTTATGACTGTATATAACACACTATTTACCATTTTAGATTACATGAAATCTAAAGCAGATTTTGATCATCTAAATCCTTTGAATAATAATTGTTGAGTTTTTGTCAGTTGACTGCAGTCAAACCATAGTTAAACCATAGTCAAACCCATGGGTTTTATATTTGTGAGCAAGTTATGTAACTTTATGCTAGGATTTCTATCAAATTTTATCAAATTTTCCAGAATTTTCTTTAAAAATTTAAAAGCGAATAACTCAGTCAAATTAATCGAGCAGCTAAGATTTACTAAAAAACTATTTTGGACTCGTGATGTCCTATTATAAGAATTTGTCTACCTTTTTTGTTACTCCTATTCTTGGTTTAGGGCCACTCAGTGTGTTTGTTGTTGAAAAATCAGAATTTATTTGACAGATAAACTTTATAATTTCAATTTTATTCCCCCCGTAAATAATCTTCAGGGGAAAATGATAAATATCTTTCATGCGTAATGTTTTTAAGAATTTTCGTCGTAAACTGAATATCTATAAACTCCGCTTAATGGGAATGTTTGCGAAAACTTCAAGGGGGTTTGTAGGAAGAACTTTATTTTGATTACGGCTCAATCAACATTTTTAAAAACGAAGTGCTCTCTCTCTCTGGTAGCATAGCCCGGCACGGGTTAAAAAGGAGTGACCGCGTAGACATGGTAGTTGAGATGAGAGTGCAAGATTGTATTTTCGTTGAACACTTTTACACCGTAAAACGTCATTGTTATAGATCACAAATCAATTCGAAAAAAATTCTCTACAATTCTGCACTCTCAGCTCAACTACCATGTCTACGCGGTCATTCCCTTTAATTTGGTTTATTGGGGTTCCCGGATACATAGATAGATCTTTTAGTCGCGTACAGTTAACTGTAGGGTGTCCCACAAAACATGACAGTAGCAGGACAATGGTAATGTCGTCTTTGATCTTAGAAATTATTTACGGCATTTATTGTTCAACCTACTTTTACATGATGTGATGTGATACTCCAAACAATAAAAAAAATTCTCTTAGTCCTGTCATTTCCAAAATATGGTCTGTCTTTTTGTGCTTACAATATTACTGGAGATATAAGAACTTCTTTCAGATTTAAATTTATTATAAAAATCAAAATTGTAGAAATATAGACAAAAGTCTTTACTTCTCCGGTATAATTTAAAGCAGAAAAGGAAGACTCCCTTTTGGAAATACCAGGAATAGGAGTTTTTTTTTGTAATTATCAATTCTGTAATTTTTTTTCTCTAAAATTAGGTTTACCGATGAAGGCCGGAAATTTTTTCAAAGATCAAGTTTAAAGACCACCTTTAAGTCGTCTTGCTACTGACATGTTTCGTGGGCCACCCCTTATATCAAACTGAATTATTTGATGTGAATATGTTTGTTTATGTGTTGGCAACAAATTTAGTTTTGGGGTTTCCTGGCGATAAATTTTCATACTTGATGCATAAAAACTGCAGCTCTCGAAATGCATTATAAATAATTTATTTCCCTCATATCCCATATTTTATGTGATCATTTTCAAAGGCCTGAATTTTAAATTCGAAAAAACAATTGTTTACATAAAATGTTTGAGGATTTTTTGAAAACAAAGTTTTATCGAAAAAAAATATTTCTAATATGAATTGGCTTTTAGCCTTTTTAGTCTTGAGTTTTGACTGGGAGCAGAAATTTAAAGGACAAAAACAAGGACAACGGGTGTTTATAAGACAAACTTTTATCTTTTTCTTACTCTCTCCCCCTCCCCCTAACATATGTCCGTTGCGCCTCTGATGATTTTGTATAATTTTATCAATGAAATCTAATATCCAAATATTTTCTAAATAGTTTAGCAAGGCTAAAAAGTGTAGATTTCTCTAGAAATTACTTTCATGCTACATTTAAAATGTACATCGAGTAGATTTCTCTAGAATATACTTTCATGCTACATTTAAAATGAACATCGAGTAGATTTCTCTAGAATTTACTTGCATGCTACATTTAAAATGTACATCGAGTAGATTTCTCTAGAATATACTTTCATGCTACATTTAAAATGTACATCGTGTACATCGAGTAGATTTCTCTAGAATATACTTTCATGCTACATTTAAAATGTACATCGAGTAGATTTCTCTAGAATATACTTTCATGCTACATTTAAAATGTACATCGAGTAGATTTCTCTAGAATATAATTTCATGCTACATTTAAAATGAACATCGAGTAGATTTCCTCCACTGTTTCTGAAGCAAAATCCGCAAGTAACTTTAAAACGAAACCACAATTAAAAATAATTGACTTTCAATAAAAAATAAAGGATATCTCAAGCATTCTTGATCAGAAAAAGTTTAAGGGTTACGTTGGGATCGGTCCCTTTAAATTACGTCACCTTTAATCTTAATTTTTTCAGATTTTTTGGTTTTCAAGAGACTCGTCAATTACATGTTTTTAACGTTTTTTTTATACCATTACGTGTACTATGTCTATGAATCTTACTCTTATAAAGGGTTCTCTTTGTCCAGTCTTTTTGTGGACCAACATTTTACAAAGATGTGTTTAAAAACAAACTTAAAAGAAAAAAGTTGGAGTTAAATCTGTAAAAAAATAACTTATATTTGGAGTGAACGCCAAAGATATTTAAATGTTTGAATAATTAAATTCTGGAACACCCTGTTCTTTGGTGGAGTTAAGGACACCCTGTTCTTTGGTGGAATTAAAGACACCCTGCTTCTTGGTGGAATTAAGAACCATCTGCCCTTTGGCGGAATTAATGACACCATTCTTCTTGGTGGAATTTAGGACACCCTATCCTTTGGTGGAATTGAGGACCACCTGCCCTTTGGTGGAATTAAGGACACCATGCTCCTTGGTGGAATTGAGGACACCCTGCCCTTTGGTGGAATTAAGGACACCCTGTTCCTTTGGTGGAATTTAGGACCACCTGCCCTTTGGTGTAATTAAGGACACCCTGCCCTTTGGTGGAATTAAGGACACCAAGCACTTAAGTCGACTTATGGACACCCTGCCCTTTGGTGGAATTAAGGACACCCTGTTCCTTTGGTGAAATTTAGGACCATCTATCCTTTGGTGGAATTAAGGACACCCTGTCCTTTGGTGGAATTTAGGACCACCTGCCCTTTGGTGGAATTAAGGACCACATACCCGTTGGTGGAATTTTGGACACAATGCTCCTTGTAGAATTTAGGACCACCTGCCCTTTTGTGTAATTAAGGACACCCTACTCCTTAGGTGGAATTAAGGACACCAAGCACTCAGAGGAATTAAGGACATCCTGCCCTTTGGTGGAATTAAGGACACCCTTCCCTTTGGTGGAATTAAGGACACCAAGCGCTTTGGTGGAATTAACGTCACCCCTTTGCTAGAATTAAGTACAGGTAGCCTTTGGTGGAATTTAGGACACCCTGTTCCTTGGTGAAATAAGGACACGAAGCCCTTTGGTGGAATTAAGGACATCCTTTTGAAGGAATTTAGGACACCCCTTTGGTGGAATTCAGGACCACCTGCCTTTCTGATGGAATTGAGGACACCCTGTCCCGCTGAGAATTAAAGATTATTCCTCATTAATGGTTGCAATAGCAAGATTCGTCTTTGACCCAGATATACAAATATACAGACAATAGATATATTTGTATTATATATATATATATATATCTGTGTATAACTATATATAAAGATACATATATATATATATATATATATATATGTATAACTATTCACAAAGATGCGTATATAGATACATATAATACATTTATTGTTGAGTATTCCAAGACAATTAATACTTATCTGCATTATTTATATCGTTAACCAGGAAAACAAGAAAAAGACATCGTGTTAAAAGCTTTCTTTTTTTGGGGGGGGGGAGGTCGGGGTTGTTTCCCCTTAATGCCCGATGAAGACAACCGAGGATGATATAAAATATCAATTTGTTCATTAAAAAAAACTTACTGTTGGACTAGAGTCAACCTTTAAAAGGTTACATTCAAAGAATTCCAGGTCGCATTTAGCATTAAGGTCCCATCTTTTGCAAGTCGGTCATTTAAAAAAGGCAAATCGAATTCTTGCTAGGTCAGACAAAGCTTTTGCAAGTGTCATTGTCATATGTGCACAGTGCATGCATGAGTGTTACTTAAAATTACGCTTACGGTCAATTTTAAGTCTTTGTCTGAACTGAAAGCTAGGAAAGTCTGTGATGGACAATTTTTTATCTTGATCTGAAAATCTTTTCAAATATTTTTTTTTTCGGATATAAAAGGATTTAAGTAGAGCTTTTTACCATAACTTTCTGAACTAGAAAAAAATAAAAGCTTTTTTTCAATAAAGTTTTATTTTCAAATATGATAAATACAACCTTTATATATGATAAATGACAATAAATATTTCTTTTGCAAGTACATTTTTAACATGCATTATATAGAGAGGGACCCATAAAACTGTGGAATAGGAAGAAGTGTTATTATTTTGAATAAATAAATGAGCATTAAACACAGAAAATATGCAGTGTACATGGTATGTACACAGACACAATTCACTTAAAGTTTATTTTTAAAATACTGGTAAAGCTGCCTTTTTTACTTTAATACACGTACAATTTAATATCGTCTTCCCATTCCAGAGCTTTGTCAGTCTCACTGTAAGACATCAAACTACCACAGTGATAAACTCGTTAAATATTCCAAGAAAATTTGGGTTTAAAAATTAATTTTTTACAGGTAAAAGAACATAATTCTTTTTTAAAGTGGATTAAAAGAATTAAATCAGATTACCTTAAGCCATCTTTAAAAGCAATAAATATCCACAAGACGTTTTTTAAAAACTGGGTAAATCGTTGACGACACTCTTGAAACTTTTAACCTACAAAAATCACCTTAAAGGGAGTGACCGGCAAGACAATTTTCAAAGTAAACACCCAAAATTGACAACCCGAGGATTTAAAATATTTAATCGACGCTCTTGCTGAACCATATACATAAACTGTAAACGTCAGGTCTCAAATGAAAGATTTCTCTACAATAACCGCCGTCTCAGCTCTACTACCATGTCTAGCTGTTCACTCTATTTAATACAACCTAATTAAATCACAACCGTGAATCATGATGACGGTAAATAAACTGCGACAATCCTGAAATAAATACTGGCTGATCAGAGTAGATCAGAATCCAAGGATAAACAAGTTTTCTTTATTCTTCCAATACATCTGCAGTGAAGGGGGGG